>NW_003519340.1:194675-218522 GCF_000190715.1 Dictyostelium purpureum
CACACTTACACATAAACAATAATAACAATACACATCAAATCGACAATAATCAAAAACACAACTGTACGTTATTAAAAATATTTATTTTTAATTAAATTTTTAATTTATCTTTTTTTTTTTTTCTCCTTTGAACTTTTTTTTATTTAACATCAATTTTTTTGATTTATCTTTTTTTTTATATCATTTAATAAATATCCTTTTACATTTTATATTTATTTATATTATATTATAACTAAATATATTAGTGTGGAACATAGCAACATCATAAATTGTAAATATTCAATTTTTTTTTTTATAATAATTAAATTCACAACAATACCAAGTGAAGTTATCACACAAACACTTTTTTTTTAAAAGTACCCACACATTGGGTGTGGTAGTGGGGTGTGTTGGCTTAAAAAAAAAAAAAACTAAAAAAAAAAAAAACTAAAAACACAATTGACATATTACACCTAATCTTCATTAAAGAGGTTAAATTATTAATAGTAGTTATGATAATATATATATGTGATCACATTTTATCTCCCTATTTCTCATAAAAATAATAATAGTTTTTTTGTCTCTTTGTTATAAAAAAATTATATAAAATTCAAAAATAACCTATTTTAAAAAATTAAAAAAAAAAAATTAAAAAAAAAAAAAATAATTATTTTATTTTTTTTTATTTTTTTTATTTTTTTTTATTTAAAAAAAAAAAGGATCAAAAAAACTCACACCACAAAAATTCTTTCAATAATTCCTTAAATTTACATAGACCCACTGTATTTTATTTTGTATAATAGATAAATAATAAAAATAATAAAATAATTCAAACAGACAAAAAAAAAAAAAAAGTAAATAAATAAAAAAAACATATTTATTCAAATTAAAAATTCACACACAACCACAAGCACATTAATTTTTTTTATTAAATATAACTCACTCACCACCATACAAACACACATTATAAAACGTAATACACAGAAACAGATAATATTTCAACACATAAAATTTCAAACACACCCATCCAACTTATAATAATTAAATCTCTCACCAACCCTATTGTCAATTTTTGAAAATTATTAGAGTAATATTTTCAATTAAACTTTTATTGGCTTATTATCTAAATGTGTTTTTATGATCAGTTAGAGTGTTTCTAAATTAAATATTTTTTCTTATTATTATTTTTAATCACACACAACCACTATCACATATAAAATTAATTAAATTTTTTTCTTTATTTTTTTATTTTTTTATAATAATTATTATTTTTTAACCAATATTTAAAAAAATAATAATTATTATTATTTATTAATATATCTATTTTTATATTATTTATTTATTTATTTATTTATTTATTTATTTATTTATTTTAATATTAATTTTTTTTATTAATCTTTAAAAAAAAAGAATTAGAAAATCAAACAACAAAATCAAAATTTGGATTAATAAATAGAACAAAGAGCAATAGTTCATTACATATTAGTGAAATTAAAAATAAATTTTTATCACCAACAGGTCCCAGCAATAATAATAGTAATAATAGCAGCTATTCAGAAGGGCAACCATCAAATAACGTCGGTACAGCAATAAATCCTACTAGTAATCAATATTTATCCCCAAATAGTAAAACAAAACCATCATCATCATCATTATCACAACCACAACCAATATCAAGCCATCACAAAACTAATAGTAGTAGTAGTTTAATTGTTGGAGGTAGTAATTTTCAAGATATTAAAGCAAGCTTTTCAAATTTAAGTAGTTCCTATAGTCATAATAGCGGTCTAAGTGGCCTAATATCACCAAGAATGCATAAATTTGAACAACAACAAAATAATAGTCCATCATCTTCATCTTCAACCACACCAACACCTCTATCACCAAATGGTAATTTAAAAGGTAGAAATGTTGCATCTATTATTGCAGCTAATGGCGCAAATTTAAATAAAAGTCTTAGTAACTTACAGCTTCAAGCAAATGGAGGTTTAAATAGTAGCACTGGCAGCAACAGTTCAATTAACTCATCCTCATCATCATTATCGAATAATAATATTTCAATATCATCATCATCCAATAGTATATATGGTCATCAACATCAAAATAGTAATGGCGGTCAAATGAGCTATATGGATTTAGACAATGGAAGCAATGGTACCATCGGTGAAGTTGCTAATCACCTATCATATGAACACCAAACCACTAGCACCACATCAAAATCAATTTCAGAAACCATTGAAATCATGGTTATTGGTGATGAACTTTCAAATAAAGCCAGATTTATATCATCATTTTTAAACAATGGCATTGGTGATGATCCAACACTCGATGTTTCAACAAAGAAATCTTTAGCTATTCAATCAGGTGCCTACACTGTAAATATTAATACCACAGTAGGTCAAGAAGAGTTTTGGGGAATCAATGATATTTTCTATCGTTCAAGTCAAGGTTTTATTTTTGTATACAATGTGAACAACAGAGAATCATTTCTTTCATTTTTAAAATTCCGTGATAAGATTATCCATGAAAAATCAACAGAAAACATTTTAATGACAATGGTTGGTCTTACATCACCATTAATCAACAGCGAAACTGGAGAAGAATCATCAATTAGAGAAGTCACCACTACAGAAGCCAAACGTATGGCAGATCTTTATAGCTGTTCATTTGTTGAACTCTCCAGCTTTGGTTTAGATTGTGAACATCAAATTCAATCAATTGTCACCGATCTTTTAGGCCGTATTACCAACTATCAATCCAATGTAAACAACAGTAGCGATTCTTCCCAACAAACCTTAGAACTCTTGATGTTGGGTGATATTTTCGTTGGTAAAACTCAAATTATTCAAAGATTATTAGGTAACAACTTTTCTTTTGCTTACAAAGAGACTACAGAATGGAACAAAAACGTAATTCAAATGACTGTAAACGATGTTAGATATATGATAAAGATGGTCGATACATGCGGTCTCGACATTGAGGAGACACTCAACAGAGAACGTTTGGTCAGCAGTCAAGGTTTTGTCTTTGTATACTCTATTTCCTCAAGAGAGTCATTTTTAATGATTGAAACTCTCAGAAAGAAACTTTTAGCGGTCAAGGGTGATTCTAAAATCCCTGCAGTTTTAATTGCCAACAAAGGTGATTCATTAATACGTCAAGTTACTTTCGATGAAGGTAGCAAAATGGCACAACATCTAGGTGGTCAATTCTTTGAAGTATCCTCATTTATGTCAGATGACGAATCTATCCTTTACCCAATCCAACAATTGGTCATGGATGTCCAAAAATCATCAAATAATACTGTAGAAATGGGTGAAATTAAAAAGAAAGGCTATTTGTTCAAAGAAGGAAAGAAATTAAAATCAATGTCAAAATATTATTTCAAAGTTAGCAAATGTACATTATCCTATTGCAAAAACGAAAGCAATAAAAGCAAATTTAAAAATGTTCAGCTATCTGAACAAATTCAACTTGCAATCCCTCACAGCGAAAAGAAAGATATTTGGCCATTCCAAGTTATTTTGGACCCTGTAAGCAAGCAATCCATTAATTTAATCGCAACCTCTGAAGAAGAAAGAAACTCTTGGATCAAAGCGATCAAATTTAATTGTTACTTGGAAGAGATAGCATGTAATATAATAGAGGACGTTGTTAAAAATATAGTTAGTGAAGTTGCACAACAACATTTACCAAATGGCCAATCTTTAAAAAGATCTGATACCATTCAACAATTCCAAAACTCGCCAAGTAAACCAAATATAAATGTGAATGGTTTATCTCAATCCACAAACTCCTCACCATACCACAGCCACCACTATAATCATCTCTCACAATCAACCTCATCCATGTCACCTGAAAAATTACAATCTGTACATTTATCATCCTCAAATCTTTCATCCTCAATGAGCAGCTACTCTTCATTATCCTCATCTTTTTCTTCATCTTATTCTGACTCAATATCTTCTTCACCACCCTCAAATGGTTCTGAACATCAATACCCACAATCACCGCAACTCAAAAAAAGTTTATTTCAAAGAACTACTTCATTTTCAAAATCAAAAGGTGGTAAATAAATAATATTAAAAGAAAAAAAAAACAACTTTATAGATAAAAATCATATCTTTTCAAAAAAAAAATTTTTTAAATAAAAGACTCCACCAATATATACAATATATAATTTAAAAAATTATATATGTACATATTTGTATTTATATAAAAAAAAAAACCTCGTATGATGTAATTTTTTTACACTTAATTGTGATATACACAATGCAAAAAAATTTCAAAATATCCATTGATTTTAGATTTTTCTTTTTTTTTTATTTTTTATTATTTTTTATTTTAAAATATAATTTTATTTTTTTATTTTTTTATTTTTTTATTGTTTTTTATTATTCAAATTAAAATTTTTATTTGTTTTATTATAATAAAAAGGTATTTTATTCTATCATATATCATAATCCCAAATCAAAATTTTTAAAGAAAACTATTATAAAAAATTATACATTATTGAAAAAAACCGAAAAGGTGGTGGAAAAAAAAATTATAAAAAATAAATTAAAAATAATTTTTTTTAAAAAAAAAAAAAAAAAAAAAGGAAAAAATTTGTTCAATTAAATAAAAAAAAAAAAAAAAGAAAAAAAACTAAAATTATATTTTGTCAAAAGTATATATATTAGATATTTAGTTGTGTTTTATTTATTCAAACGTAACAAAGTTTATTTATAAATTTATAATAATAATAATAATAACAATAAAAATAATATAATAATAATATAATATTTTACTGCAAAAAAAAAAAAAGAAAGAAAAGAAAAAAGTAGTATAATTTTTTTTTTTTTTTTTATAGATAATTTATTATAATTTGTTATTTTTTTCTTTTTCCTTTTTTTATATTTTTTTAAATTAATTTAAAACACTCATCAACCATTATCGTATAGTAAACTTAAAAATATCTGTTAGCTAGTTACACATACAATTTAAAGCACACACAGGAACACACACTATTTTCTCTAAATTTATAATTTAAATAATTAACAAAATTGTTTTTTTAAATAAACACACACACAAAATCAAAAGATTATTTTTTTTATTAATAACAATAAAATTAATTTTTTTTTTTTAATAGTTATATAAATAATAATTTTTATTTGATTATTTTATATTTTTTAGTAAATAATAGTAAAATTAGAATTAATTACACTAAATTTTATTTATCTATTATATTTGTTATTATTTTCACGCCACAACATATGTGCACATAGATAGCTTTTTTTTTCCACATTGGAACATATTCTAATTTTTTTTATTTCTTTTTTTTTATTTTAACGTTATAGTATATTTTATATTATTATATAAATAATAATATAATATGACATTAGTAAATATGGTACACCACACATTACCAGCTATACAACCAACAGCAACAAAAGATGGTAGTGGTGTTTGTGAAGAAATAATAAAGGAATCATTATATCCAATTTTAGGACAAAAGGCCAATGAAGTTGAATTCGAACAAAAACAACAACAACAACAACAACAACAACAAAATAATATAAATAATGACAATAATAAAGAATTTAAAGAGTTTAAACAACAAGAAACTCAACAAGATTTATATAAAATTTCAAAAAAAGATAAATCAGAGGATTTAAAAAATAGATATACCAGCACAAAAAGAAATCAAGAAATTATCTCTGTTACATTGTTTGCAGTTTTTCTAGGTATTTCAATTTATCGTATGCTCACTTGGTATTTTGTAAAAAACATTTGGATTTTCTTAAGTTCATCAGTATTGGCTATGTTTGCCGCCGACTTTTTCTCTGGAATTGTTCATTGTAAATATCATTATACATAGTATTAATAAAATAGTAGTTGTAGTAGTAGTATCAAATTTACTAACCAGATATTGTTATATCTATTATTAAAAATTATAGGGGCAGCTGATACATGGGGCTCATTAGACACTCCATTGGTCGGTAATAGTTTTATTAGATCATTCCGTGAACACCACGTTGCACCAGTAGCAATGACTAAACATGATGTTATTGAAACTAATGGTGATAATTGTATGTTAACTGTTCCAATTCTTGCATTCACTGCTTTCGCTAAAATTTCAACAAATACTGCATACGATATGTTTATTTTTAGTTTCTTAGTCAACCTTTGTTTTTGGGTTTCATTAACCAATCAAATTCATAAATGGAGTCACACCTATAATGTTCATCCAATTGTTGGTTTCCTTCAACGTAATGGTATCATCCTTTCAAAGAGAGATCATGCTATTCATCATCGTAATCCATTCGATAAGTTTTATTGTATTACTAATGGTTGGTTAAACCCATGGTTAGCCTCAATCGGTTTTTGGAAAAGATTAGAAAATGTTATCACTCTCTTAACTGGTGCCATTCCAAGAGCTGATGATCAAGCATGGACAAGTTAAAAATTATTAAATTTAGTAATAAATAATAATATAATAATAAAATATACATATAAAAAAAAAACAAAAAAAAAAAAAATAATATTAACAACTATAACCAAAAACAACACAACATAACCCAAAATAACATAAATAACAAAGCAAATATAACCAACAAATCTTAATAATATTATATTATTATTTAAATTTATATTTATTGTATTAATTCCCCTTTAAAAAACAAAAAAAAAAAAAAAAAAAATTTACATTCCAAATACATATTAATAAAACTAAAAAAAAAATGTATAGCTATGATTTTATAAAACACTTGATCGATTGGATTACTTTGCACAGTAATTTAATTCTTTATCAGGTAAATAGTATATAAAATTAATAAATATATTTTTCTCTATTTAAAATAAAATGAATCGATTTTTATTATTTATTATTTATTATTTATTATTTATTATCTAAAATATCAACCCAATTTTTACCAGCAGCTCTTTTTGATAAACCCAATGCAGGCAAAATTTGTTGAACTGATGGATGATTACCAAAACTTAAACCTTCAATAGAGAGATAGGAGTGCATAATGTCTGGAAGTGTACCAGGTTCTTTAGCAATACCACCAATTGCTTCGTGTTGAGCAGATGTTATAAAAGCATCAATTGATGGAAAGTCGACTAAGTCGTATCTATTTAACATGGTTAATGATGCACCAATCCAAAATGAATAACATGTATCTGGATCTTTATTTGTACGACCTGAGAACCCGGTAATTTGTTTTTTAGCTAACCAAAATAGTAATTGTTCTTTAAATGGTTCCAAGACATCTAATCTTCCCATTAATGTTAATGAGGCAATGGCACAATAAGTTGGACCGCCGTGTGCTTCTTGCTTTGGGGTTTGGCCAAATGCACCCTCATAAGATAAACAGCTGAGTATATATTTAATAGCACTTTCTTTATCAATAGCGGACCAGTCATCCAACATGAATGAAACTGCACTTGCTGTAAACAAGTGTCTTAAGTCATAGTCTCCAACATGTGGTGAACCGCTACATGCCCCATCTATACTTCTTTGTCTAAATTTTAATGATTTAATAATTGCTTCTTTATTTACACGTTCATAGTTATCTCCTAGTATTTTTAAAATTAATAAGGCACAGTAGGTGTTGGGTGTTGATGGTAAATCAAATTCTGGTGGGCACTCTGCATTATCGTTGAATAATTTATTAGAGTCACATTTACAAAAATCTTCACCAATGAAATTATAACCTCTAAATCCACAGTTTTCGATATTGTGTTCTTGATTTAAAAATGAAATTTGCCAATTTAGTATATATGTTTATATTGTGCCATTTTAACATAGGTTATTTTACATACCTGGATTATCATTTGATGGTAAAATTTGTCTTGAATATACATAGTTTATAATTTCTTGTTTTTGAGCATCAAGTACATCTACTTTATCCAATAAATCTAAACCAGCTACAACGAAATATATGAGTGAAAGGTGATTTGGTAGACCTGATAAATAGGGTTGTGGAAGTGCATTTAATGATCTTTGGAAGAATTTGGCTAATTTTTCTGGATTGAATGTGGTCATTTTGATTTCTATTTTTAAATTTGACAATTGTTTATTGTTTATTTATTTTATTTATTTTATAAATTTATTTATTATACAACACTAAAAATAACACAAAATAAAGAAACAATAATAATATTTTAAATTAAAATTTATTTATTTATCAAAAGTAATTGGTGATGAAAAATGAAATAAAATTATTTTTTAATTTTTTTTTTAAAATTTTTTTTTTAATTTTTTTTTTTTATGATTTTTTTTTTTTTTTTTTATTAATATTTTTCAAAAAAAAAAATTATTTGATTTAAAATCTATATTTAAAAAATAATGACAGATACAAATAACAATAGCAACAATGGATATTCTTTAAAATTAATTAGTTCTATGAAAAGTAAGTGTTTAAAAAAAATACTAAATTTCAAAATTTTTTTTTAGTTTTTTTTTATTTTTTATTTTTTTAAAAATTATATAATTAATTAATTAATTAATTAATTAATTAATTAATTTCGTTTCTTTTTCTTTAAATTATTATTTAGAGGAAGCACCATTCGATAAAATTTGGAATTTAGCATGGCATCCAAGTGGTGATATATTAGCAACATGTGCAAACGATAAATTAATTCAAATTTGGACTAAAGACGATAAAGATAATTGGGTATTAGCTAAATCATTAGAAGCACACGAAAAAACTGTAAGAAGGGTTGCATGGTCACCATGTGGTAGATTTTTAGCAGGTGCTAGCTTTGATGCATCAACTTCAATTTGGGAAAAGACTAAAGATCAATTAGATTTTAATCATGTTTCATCATTAGAGGGCCACACTTATGAAGTTAAATCAGTTGCTTGGGATTCTAGCGGTACATTATTAGCAACTTGCAGTAGAGATAAATCAATTTGGGTTTGGCAAAGTAATTATGGTTTTTAAATAATAATATAAACAATCAAACCAAATATTAATATTATTTCCCATTTATTAATTATTAGTGGAAGAGGATAATGATTTTGAATGTCTTTCTATTAATAGTGGACATGGTCAAGATATTAAATGTGTTTTATGGCATCCTCAAGAAGAGTTATTAGCAAGTAGTAGTTATGATGATACAATTAAATTTTGGAAAGATATTGATGGCGATTGGTTATGCATGTATACATTAACAGGCCATGAATCATCAATTTGGGATATATCATTCAACAAAGATGGTAGCAAATTAGTTTCATGCGGTGAGGATAAACAGGTTTTCTTTTGGAAATATGACAAGGGTATAGCGCACTTACACATTTAAATTTATATTATATTTTAAGCAGTAAATATTAATATTTTTTAATTTATATAGAAAATGATAAATGGATAAATATATTTAAAATTAAAGAAGAAAATTCAAGACCAATATATAGCATAGATTGGTCTCATTTAACAAATAAAATATGTTCAGGTTCAGCTGACGATAGTATTGTAATTTATGAAGAGGGTACCGGCGATAATAAAGATCAATATAAAGTTTTATTAAAAAAAGAAGGTGCTCATGATAGCGATGTCAACTGCACAAAATGGAACCCAAAACACGAAAACATTTTAGCCTCATGTGGAGATGATGGAACAATTAAAATTTGGGAATTAATAAAAAATAATTAATTTAAAATATATAATTTATATTTTTTTTTTAACTTATATATCTATGACTTTTTTTTTTTTTTATTTTTTTTATTTTTTTTTATTTAGTTTATAGTGTAGGGAAATATGGGACAGTAATAGCTATTAAAGACTAAAATAGGATTTAGAAATAAAGGGGAATATATTTGGATTTATTGCTATATGGATAATTATTATTTTTTGTAAATGAATAAATAGTTTTGCGCGATGGTGTTTGGGCATATTCAAGGGCTTATTAAACCAATTTTAACATCATTTTTATTAATGTGCTAAAATATGTTTATAAACTGGTATAGAGTTTAATAGTGGTATTGCTCTTTGATGATTTGGCCATTTTTCCATTCTTGGAATAACCATTTACTTCTACGGACTTTTTCACCTTCGTTGGTGGTATATTCAATGAAAATTTCATAGCATGAGTTATCACCATCACAAATTAATTTGAGGATTCCAATTTCGGTGACGGTAATTCTTGAGGCGAATTCTTGTCTCATAGTACGGTTTTGTGCTTTACCAATACGACCTGTGGAATCACCGTTATTATAGGTTACAACTTCTTCATGATAATAGAGGTCAAATACTTCCATTATTCTATTTTCTTTATAACCTTTAACAATGTCATGTATTGCTTTTTTATTGTTTCTGGTGGCAATTTTATTTTGTCTTTTTTTTTCAGCATTATCTAATTTTGTTTTAATTTTGCTGAAAAAACCTTCTACCTTGGTTTCAAAGTTTGAAACTTTATTTTTTAATGAATTTTTAGTTGATGAGGATGATTCTTCGTTTTTTGGTTCTTCTTTTTTTTCTTCTTGTGCATTTATTGATTCTTTACCTTCTGCATTTGATTCTTCAGCTTTTGGTTCTTCAGCTTTAGTTTCTTCAGCTTTAGTTTCTTCAGCTTTTGGTTCTTCAGCTTTTGGCTCCTCTGTCTTTGGCTCCTCAGCTTTTGGTTGTTCAGATTTTGATTCTTCTGCTTTTGGTTCTTCAGTTTTATGCTCTTCTGCTTTAGTTTCTTCAACTTTTGGTTGTTCTTCAACCTTATTATCAATAGTTGTTTCTGATGATGACATTATTTAAAATATAGAATGATTTATTATAAAATGCTTTTATTATAATATAAAAATATAAATTAATAAATTAATAAATTTATTTTTCAACTTGTTGTAAAATATAAAAACAAAAAAAAAAAAAAAAAAAAAAAAAAAAAAAAAAAATTATTAATTGTACTTTTAATGTAATAATTACTAATATAAAGTGTGTATTATTTTGGTTTTATTGTTTAAAATGAAATAAATAAATAAAAAATAAAATAAAAATTAATTTATATCTTTTTTATAAAAAAAATTTTATAAAAAATATATACACTACCTACCATACATTATTAATATTCTGTCTATAAACAAATAATTATGCATTACTTCTGACTTCTCAATCTAGTTTCATTGTAGTTTATATACATAACATTCACGAATGAAAAGTTTGCATAATATTTTTATTTATAATTTGGCTTTATAGTAAATAACATTTATGTTTATATTATAGCTTTATTCAAACGTCATCAACACTATAAAATTTAAATTATTTAATGTATATATATTTTTTTTTTTTAAAATTTTTTTTAATAGATTTAAATTTTTAGATAATTTTTTTAATTAAAAATATACACTTTTTTAAAGCATTGTATTAAATTTTTTATCACACCACCAATTTAATAATTTTAACCATTTAAATAATCTTGAAAATGGTTTTTAAGATTTCAATTTATAATAGTGAAAAAAAAAAAAAAATTAATGATCAAATATAATAATTGAAGAGTTTATCTTGGATAACTTTGATTAAAATTATTAATAATTTATAAAGAAAAATAAAATAAAAATATTATATATTAATATACTTCATTATATATAAATCTTTTTTTATGAATTTAAATTTTGTTTAGAGAAATATTAAAGTGTGTTTATTAATTTTTTAAATCTTGTAGTGTCCCAAAGATATGTGGGGTGTCAAACCATAGGATTACAATTAGTGTTTTTATTGTTTATTTTAAATTATAATATACCATTGTAATGGTTATCATTAAATGGTATATGTTTTTTATTTAGATAACTTTGACTATTATTATAAATTATTAAATCTATTAGTTGATTGGTACTTTCAATATAATCTTTTGGGTCTTCTATTTTTTTTTCAAAAAGCATTATGTCAGAGTCATTATTTTTTTCATTAAATTGGTTTCCTCTTTGCTTTAAAGTCTTTATAAATGATTTGCTAAAATTTTGTAATTGATCATCATTTTCGTTATAAATTACTAGGTAGTGCCACTTATTCTATAGTTATAATAATTTAAAAAAAATTAGAACCAATTTATTTTTTTTGTGATGGGTGGGGGTACCTACATTACATGATATTAAATAAGGGTAGTCATATTTTTCATAATACATCCATACTGGTATAAAAATTGGTAAAAATAAAGATAATAGATATTGGGCAAAGTTTCCTGAATTGAGTAAATCCTTTTTAAATATTTTTGAAATTGTTTTTGCATTTGAAAATGGACCGCTATCTATAACAACACCTTTTATACAATTTAATAAATAATGATATTTTCTATTTTCATTTAATAATCTTAAATGATATCCTAAATGGGATGCACCACCTGCAATAACATGAAATGATAGAATTCTTGAATAGTGAGGATTGTCATCAAAATATCTTATAATGAAATCATTTACTTCTTTTACACTGTTTCTATAAAATAATATTGAGTTTGAATTTCTATATAAAATTATGTTAAAATCAAAATGAGTTTTTACAAAAATTATTATTTACTTACAATGGTGGGTTATAAATAATACAGTTAAATCCTTTTAAAGTCCATACATCCGAATATTCTATTAGGCTAGATCTTAATGAACCAACATTTCCATATATTATAACCAAGGGATTATTAACATCATTTGAGTAAGATCTATTCTTTGATTCTATAAACTCTATTGACATTATTATAAAAATTTGTTGTTGTTATTATTATAATAATAAAGTTTAATTAGTTTTATTGTGTAAACAATTAAAATTATTAAAAGAAAAATAAAATATATGAAATTTTTTATTTTAAAAAACAAATGAACAATAAATGAATGAAAACTATATAACAATAAAATATTATTTTCTACACTTTTTTTAAATTATATTCTTTTGGACAGAAAAAATAAAAAATAAAAAGGTTAAACAAAGCAATGTAATAATAATTTAAAAAAAATTAAAAAAAAAAAAAAATCTATAGATATAGTGCACTAAATTTATATTAATAAATAATAATTATAACATTGTAAATTTATTAAATATATGTAGTGCTTGTGTCATTGGAAATATAAAGGGTATTTATAATATGAGAGTGTTGTTTTGAGGTGTTTAGATAAACAAAAAAGGTAAAAAGAATAAAAAAAAAATAGGGCAGGATGATAAAAAAGAAATTTTTTTACATATTAGAGTTTTGTGTTAAAAAAAATATACATCTTTATAATAATATTTAAATTTATACACATACCTTCATTTCATTACAGGAGAGCTAAAAAATAAAAAATAAATTGATGAGAAATAAATGTTTTTACAAAGCGATAGTTGATATAATTATAACGAGTATATTTATTTAATCCAAAAAAAAATTATTATTTTGATTCCACAAAAATAAACATACTTTAAATTTATTTATATTTTTATAATTTTATAATATTTAATAGTTTTATTATTTAAATTCTTTAATTTAATTTATTAATTATTTATTTAATTAAAAATAATAATAATAAATGTAAAGGAAGAAAATGAAACACGCTATAATAAGAATTGGACCATATTTTTTAAAGAATAATTTTGAACTTAATGCTACAGTTTGTTTTTCATATTTTACTGAATCTGCTAAAAGTAATTCTGATTTTTGATTAATATCTAAATAAAAACAATGATTTTAATTAGTATGTGTGCATTTATTAATAAGGTTTTATGAGAAACTATAAATAATTACCGCTTAATTTTTCACCTCTTCCAACAATATCTTTAATATTCTTTGTCATAATATTTCTAACCTCTTCTAATTCTGTTGAGATATTTGAAAGATTTTTTTGAGTTCTTGTATCTTGATATTGTTTTTTAGTTTTGGTTATAAATGATTCTATAGTAGATAAAAAGTTAGGTTAGTTATTTAATGAGTTATATATTCGATATTTATAAATGATAATCTTACCAAATGCAATAAATTGGTAAGGTCTTTTGGCAGTTGGTACTTCAAAACCATAGGTATTGTAAAATTCTTTTGCTAATTCGTCTAAAAATTTAAATGTTAGTTTTTTGGAGTATGATTTTTCGCAGAATGATAAATAACAAATTTCATGTTCAATAATATAGCTAAAAATAAAAAGGAAATAAAAAAGTTAATAATTATATATATTGAAGTGCATATTTATTATAAAACTTACGCAAAATAATATTTATCGTTGACATCAATGGTTACAGCTTTATCAGATACCCTGGATAATTTACCAAAGATTACTTTTGCTTGTAATCTGTATTTATCAAAAGTAGGATTTAATGTATCCATTGATTCTGATAAAATTAATCCATCTGAGACTCTACAAAGAATTGCAAATAATACCATCTTTTTTTATTTGTTTTATTATTATTATTATTTATTATTATTATTAATATTAATAAGCTGAAAACAAAATATATATTATGTTATTTTTTTTTGATTGTTTTATGTGGTCGAGTCACTAACTAATATGATATTTAAGTTAAATTAATTAATTTTAAAAAAAATAAAAAAAAATAAAAAAATAAAAAAATTTATTTGAAAAAAATAATTTAAAAAATAAAAAAAAAATAATTTAAAAATTTTTAAATTTTTTTAAAAAAAAAAAAAAAAAAAAAAAAAAAAAAAACTTTTTTTTTTGGCATATATAACATTGCTACAAAGTAATCGAAAACCCATTTTATTTATATATATATTTATTTATTTATTTGTTGTTTGTAATATTATAATAAAAAATTTAATTTCTTTTTAAATATTAAAATAATATTTTTAGAAAAAGCACACTAAACTTTAATTAATAAAAAATTTAAAATAATTAAAAATATTTCAAAATAAAAATAAAAAAAATAAAAAAAAATAAAAGATAAAAAAAATTAATACATACACATTTTTAATTAAAAGGTATTATAATGACTAAAAAAAGTAATTATAATTACTTGAACGAAGAAGAAGATGATGATGAATCACAAATTGCGGAATCTCCAATGGTAAGTATATATTCATTCATTTGTTTTTTTTAAAAAATAAATAAAATACAAACTAAATTTTAATTTATTTAAATAGGCATTATTGGATAAAAACAATAGTTTAAATAGAAAAAAGAATGTAAAATTTAATTTAGATACACCGTTACCAGTAATTAGGGATAAATCTTCAACATATAGCGTAAATAATAATAATAATAATGGTTCGGGAAATAATACACTACCATATATTAGTGATTATAAAGATGATTTTGACTTTAAGAGATCAGATTATGATTATGATGATCTTGAAGATGAAGATATGTTTGATGAGCATTCATTTTATAAAACAACTTACTCCACAAGAAAATGTTTAAATAGATTATTACTTTATATTAGACCCCAAATTTGGTATTTTGCATTTGCATTCTTAGCACTTTCAATTACAACATTATGTCAACTATCACTACCTTTTTATTTCTGTATGTATACCTTTACTAGTATATTAATATTAAAAAGAAAAAATCAATTGATCATTGTTTATTAATAATCTGCGATCATATTTTTAGCAAACGGACTTCAACAAACTATAGCAGGTAATGCAATTAACCAAATAAATACAACTATTATAAATGTAACGGATAGTGGTGGTAATCCATCCCCAACACCATCTAGCAATACACCAACACCATCTCCAACCATACCAAGTCATTTAGCATTCCTCCATATACCATTTTATAATTTTGATTGGTTCGAACTTTGCAAAGTAATTCTTTTAATTATTTTGGTACAAACACCATTTTTATTTATTAGATATTTATTATTTACATTGGCTGGCTTCAGTGTTGTAACAAAACTAAAGCGTGATCTTTTCAGATCAATGTTAACTCAAGAAGTATCCTATTTTGACTCTAATAGGTCCGGTGATATTAAAGCTGTTATTGCTTCAGACTCTGTAAGTTTTAAATCATATAATCATTAACCATTTTAATGTAATAATTTATTTACTAATTCTTTTTATTAAATAGTCAATATTACAAAATTGTTTAACAGTTTCATTATCAACATTGGTTAGATGTATATTACAATCAATTGGTGGATCATTAGTTTTGATGTTTTTATCATGGAAGGTCACGTTATTGTTATTTTCATTTATTGTAGTATTAATTGGATCCTATATAATTTTCAAAAATATAATTTATCCAAGATTCATTTATATTCAAGATAAGCATGTAAATATTGGCACCATTATAGATGTCTCAATTGAAAATATAAGAGGAATTCGTTTATTAAATGCGGAAAGTAAAGAATTAAGAAACTTTGAAACAGAATTAGAGGCATTATTTAGGGCATCACGTTCATTCACATTATTGAATGCATTTTGGATCTCTTTAGGTAGTTTGGTTGTAATGTTGCTTATAGTTGCAATCTATCTATTTGCCATCAACGAAACTTTGGAAAACAACATCATGTTACTTCAATATATATTATATGGTTTAATGGTGACTGCAGCAATAAATGGTTTAATAGGGTCGCTAAATGAACTTCAAAAACTCGTTTCATCATGTCAAAGAATATTCTCACTAATCGATCGTAAACCAATCGTTCATTTCCAAGGTGGAATCACTCCAACCATAGAGCAAGATATCACATTTGAGTCTGTATGGTTCCATCATAAAAATAGTAGCACCATGTTATTATCCGATATCTCATTTGTAGTTTCAAAGGGTCAAATAGTGTCATTAGTAGGCCCATCACAATCTAAAGAGACTATTTTCTCACTAGTTCAAGGTTTATACTATCCAACTCGTGGTGCTATCTATGTCGATAGAATTGACTCCAAAGTATTGGATCTCTATTTCTTTAGAAATCGTCTTTCAACCATCACATCAAATACTATTATTTTTGAAGGAACAGTTGAACAAAATATCAGATATGGTCTATCAACTCTATCAAATCAAAATGTTATTGAAGCATCAAAAAAAGCAAATCTACACGATTTTATTATAAGCTTACCACATGGTTATGATTCAACAATTGGAAAAAATAATTTATTAAACTCATTACAATGTCTAAAAATATCAATTGCAAGAGCATTTTTAAGAAGTATGTATATTTATAAAATTAAAAAAAAAATTTATAAAAATTTACTAAAAAACTTTTTTTTTTTTTTTTTTTTTAGACCCATCAGTTTTATTAATTGATGAAACCTCATTAGGTTTTGATTCAAACGAAATCGAAGAATCTTTAGAGTTATTGGTTAAAAATAAAACTTCTATTATAATTGCAAATAAATTATCAACACTAAAGAAATCAAACCAAATTTTAGTTTTTGACGATAATAGAATTGTTGAAAGAGGAACCCATGATGTTTTATCATCCAATACCAATAGCTTTTATTCAACATCAGGTAATTATTATTCAAATAATAAATAAATATCAAACCAAAACATAATACTAATAAAATTATTTATTTTTATAATTTAGTTTTAAAACAATTTAAATAATAAAATTTTAAACTTTTTAAAAAAAAAAATAAAATTTCTAGATAAAAAATATAAAATAAAATATATTTATATTTATTAAAATTTAAATTTCTAGATAAAAATATTTATCTATTTAATCTATTTATTTTATTTGTTTTTTTATGGGTTGATTGAAAATTGTTCTTTTTGTTGTTTGAATTAGTATAAAATGAAAACCTTCTTTTATGAGTTTACCAGTTAGTCTATTCAATTCTTTTAATCTTTTACACATATCAGCTGTGGCAGGAGTGTCAGGAGTATCTCTTGTGGGACAGTTTCTGTAGCTTCTATATTTTTCATACCAATCATGTGTCCAATAATCTCTTTTAATTTCTAACCCGATAAGCTTGTGTTGCTTTTAATGGCTCATCGATATAATCTCCACCTTTAAATAAGTTTTTTTTTTTTTTTAATAGTTTTTCTTTTAAGTATTATTATTTGATTCTGTTATTTTGAAAATATAAAGAATTGGAAAAAAAAAAAAAAAAAAAAAAAAATTAAATTAAAACCCCACCACACAATTTTTCTTTTTTATAAAAATTAATTAAAAAATAGATAAAACTGTTTAATTATTATAAATATACAAGTTTAAATGCTAACTGCTTTTGTTTTAGATATTAAAGAGTGATGATGCAGAAGAAATCATTATTAACAGTACCGTTCCATGAAAAGTATGGTGAGCGTGCTTGGTTCCATTTAAACAACTATGGTTATAACAGAATCGAAAGGGAGAGGCACA
Source organism: Dictyostelium purpureum (assembly GCF_000190715.1). Taxonomy (NCBI): domain Eukaryota; phylum Evosea; class Eumycetozoa; order Dictyosteliales; family Dictyosteliaceae; genus Dictyostelium; species Dictyostelium purpureum. The sequence continues at coordinate 212,843 of NW_003519340.1, forward strand.
AACTGAACAAGCTATTCAATACAATAAAGACAAAGAAGATATTGAATACGAAATAGGTGTTCAGGCATGCGTGGAAAGAAGTAAATTGGGTACATTTTAATTGGAAATAGATAAAGATAAATTACTTTCAAGATATTGTGGTCCATTTATAGCAATTGAACGGAAATTTATTTGTTGATAAAACTCAAATCCCTGTGATCTAAGAAATTGACACAATTGTAAATAAAAGAAAGAGAATATGGAAAAGATTCAAGAATCGAATATTAAATCCTTTACAAGAATGCTGGTGATAACAGGGACGTATGGGTTCTAGAGAACCACTCAGATGATTGTCCAAAATTAGTAAGTCATTTTGAAGATGAACTTGCGAAAACATTTTCAGTCGAGAATAACACATCAAAATAGACTTAATAAACAAGCATATAAACGCATAGAAAATGAAAAAATTCATTTCAATTTAGGGAATCTTGTCAAGAAGGTCTCCATTTATAAACTAATATAAATATTTTTAATTATTTGATTTAAATTATAAAAATTATAAAAATATTTAAAATTTAAAAAAATAATTCGAAAATAAATGATTTTATCATAACATAAATAAATACATAGTTTTATAACTTTTTAAATTATTATTTTCTTAAATACTTAGTATATTCATATCTACATTACAAACCTAAAACTATTTTTTAATTTTTTTATTTTTTAAATTTTATTTTTATTTTATTTTTAATTTTTATAAATTATTTAAAATAAAGGAAAATATAAATATATTATTTGGTTGAGATATAATTATAACTGTACTATTTTTTTAATTTTAAAATGTATATGAATACATTACAGCCACTTTGACTAAAGACCCAAATAAACTTCCTCCAATTACACTAACCATCTATTTTTATATTTGAGATAATTGATCATTTTGATTTAACTTTATTTCCACTACTCTTAGTTCCTGTAAGTTCATGTATCAAAATTTTTTATTCTGAAAGCAATGCTGTTTCTAATCCCTATTTGAAAAACATATTTTAACATTGTTATTACTATTATGTTGTAGAGGTATCATTTCTCCTGTTCCATTAACAACGTGCTTCTTTGTGTTTTTATAATTAATTTATTTGGGAATTGTCATATAACGATTTAGATCCATACATTACTAAATTAAAAAATAATAAAAAAAAATTAAAAAAAAAAAAAAAAAAAAAAAAAAAAATTAAAAAATAATAAAATTTTTGAATTATAATAAAGAATCTATAATTTCCTTAAGTAAATAAAATATTATAACCAAATTAGGTATACTTTTTGGAAATTTAAATCTATAGTTATCATAAAAGGAAACACACATCCCTTATAAAATTTTAAACCTTTAAAAAAAAAAAAATTTCTAGATAAAAATATTAATTTATATAATCTATTTATTTTATTTGTTTATTTATTGGTTGATTGAAAATTGTTCTTTTTGTTGTTTGGATTAGTATAAAATGAAAACTTTCTTTTACGAGTTTACCAGTTAGTCTATTCAATTCTTTTAATCTTTTACACATATAAACTGTGGTACGAGTGGCACAAGTGGCTGAAGTGGCTGGAATATCTCTTTTGGGCTACTTTCTAAAGCTTTTATATTTTTCATACTAATCAATGTGTCCAACAAACTCTTCTAATTTCTAACCCGATTCGAGGTAAGCTTGTGTTGCTTTTAATGGCTCATCTATATAATCTACACCTTTAATAAGTTTTTTTTTTTTAATTATTATTATTTGTTTCTGTTATTTTGAAAATATAAAGAATGATTGGAAAAAAAAAAAAAAAAAAAATTTTGAAAAAAAATTTTTTAAAAAAATTTAATTAAAACCCCACCACACACAATTTCTTTTTTTTATAAAAAAATTAATTAAAAATAGATAGAACTGTTTAATTATTCCCATAAAATATTTACATTTCATTGCTTCATATAAAAAACTTTTTTTCAATAATAATTTTTGTAAAATTTTAGTTTGCTTTACTTACAGATAAACTATTATAGTTTATAAAACGAATCTTTAGCTACTTTAATTTCTACCACTGCATTATCGCTTATTGTTTTTTGGATAAGCCAGTGTATAGATATGTTCACATATATAGCGGCTATATTATATTATAGCCTTGCAATGATTATATGTGACATATAATGTTAGGATCGAAATATCCAACATAGTAATTGTACACTAGGAAAAATTCGAATACGGGGGGTTTATTTGTTCCCTGGGCTAAGACTTATCCAAAAATTAATTCTTTTAAAAAAGAAGAAGGCGATAATGCATAATTAGTAAAGAAAATAAAATATGTGTATGATTTCGTTCTTACCCAGTTTATCTTTCCGGTGATCAATAATATATTATTAATATTAATATTAATAAATGTCCACAAGTTATATTAATAAATAAAAAAAATAAATAAAATAAAAAAATAAAAAATAAAATAAAAATAATTATAGAAATTTTTCGATTTTATTCAAATTTATGATAAACCTAAATCAAAAATAATTTTATTTTATATTTTTGTTTATTTATTTATTTTAACCTTTTTTTTTTTTTAAAGTGTTTATCTTTAATGTTTATTAAACCTTTTATGTTTTCTATCTCTCCCTCAACTTCTCCCTTTGTCAATTTTTTGATCTTTTTCTTTGTTCCTGTATTTATCTCTTTTTTACTTCTCTTTCTTTTTTTAGAGTCTGAATCTGAATCTGAGAATGAATCTGAACTATATGAATCGCTACTATTATAAGAATCACCATATAAAAAAAAAAAAAGTGGTTCGAGGGGACTATACTACTATCACTATCAGATGAATCATCACTACTTTCATATGATCTTTTTCTTTCACTAATATTTAACCCAAAGTAATAAAAAATAAAATTCTTGAATATATAAATATTAAATAATTTTTAATATATTTATTTATTTGCTTATTTGTTTTTTGATAATTGTATTTATCTATACTATATTTTATAATATATAAAGAGTATATTTAAATATAATTTTTATTCTAAATATCCATTAATACTTTGGTGTTTAATTCTTTTTGTGAATTAATTTGTTCGGTTAGTTCTTTAACTTTGTATTCAGCAGTTGTGAAAGTATCTTCTGGACCAATGAATAAATTGTATGGAAGATTGATTTGATGTGAATAATGGTCAACGAGTAAATCAGCAAACTTATTAGTGTCTCCTGGAATTCTATTGGCAAAAAGAGGTGCAGTCATTTTAATCCAAGCATTTCTAGAGTCGTAATCTGCGATTTGATTTTTGGCATAACCAAAGTCATTTGACATATTTGTTTGGAATCCACTCTTAAAGTAACCGAGAATAATACAGGCAACATTAATACCGAATGGTTTGACATCACCAGCTAAAGCTTCTGTGGCACCTACGAGAGCAAATTTGGCACCTGCATAACCACCAAACAAACTGAAACCTTTGAAACCAGCACTCGATGCTACATTGAAAATATAGCCAAATCTATTTTTACGCATAAGTGGAAGAACATGTCTGATAACATTTAATGGTCCAAAATAGATACAATCCATCATATCTCTACTTTCTTTATCACTAATCTCTTCGATACAACCTACTAAACCATAACCTGCACAATTTGCAACATGAGTAATTGTCCCAAATTTTTCAACTGCTTTATTAATTGAATCTTTGACTGACTCTTCATTTGGGAGATCAACCTGTAATCCGAAAAAGTTGTTATTGCCATATACACCTTCCAAACCAATAAACTTTTTTGCATCTCTGGATGTACCAACTACACGATTCTTTCCATCTTTTAATAATTTTTGTACTAAAGATAAACCAATACCACTGGTACTACCTAACCATATACCATTTTAAAAAATATAAAATATAAAATATAAAACAAAAATAAAAATAAAAAAAAAATAAAAATTAAAAAAATAAAAATAAAAATAAAAATTAAAATTTATAAAATATTGATGAAAATAAAAAAAATAATTTTTACCTGTAACATACCAGACATTGATTTCTGGTTTTGAATTTGATTGTTGAATTGCTTCCATATTTTTATTTATAAATATTTATATAATTATTTGTTTGATTGAACTTATTTTGAAATGATTTAAAAAAATTTTATTTTATTTATAGTTTTTTATTTTTTAATTTAATTTTGATGGTTTATTTATAATTATTTTAATTTTTTTTTGTTATTGGAAATTCAATGGTTTTTTTTATGGATTGATTTCATATTTTTTATTTAAAATGATGTTATTGTTTATATAATAATTACTCTTTGGATAAAAATTTATTATTTTGTTTCTATGGAATCACCTTTTGTTTCTCTTGGTCAAAAAAACTTTTTTTTATTTTTTTTTATTCAAAGAAATAATTTCAAATTTTTAAAACAATTATTTTATTGTCTGAAAAAATAAATTTTGGTCCATTTCGATTAATAAAAAAAGAATTTTCTGAATTTATGTTTTATTTTTTGTTGTTATGAAATTTTTTTTTTTCTTTTTAAAACATATTTTTAAAAACATATTATTTTTGAATAAAAGAATATAATTCTATATTGATTTGTAAATTAAAAATGCATAAATAATCGAAAAAAAAAAAAAAACTGTAAATATAAAAACAAATAAAATAAAAAGATGAAATTAATATTTATTTTATTTATCTTGGAAAGAATCGTAAGATAAATCTTACATTTTTTTTTTTTTTGAAAGAATCTCTATTGTGTAATGTCTGTGCGATAAGGTACAAATTGACACTAAAAGAAAAAAAATAAAGAATAAAAATGGTTTTTGTATAAGATAAAGAAAAAGGTACATAGATTTAAATGAACAATATCAGATATTTTTATTTTACATTGCAGTTAATTTTTTAATATAGAGAAAATAAACATTAAACAAACATTTTTTCTAATATATAAGGTTAGATTGGGGAGAAATTACCAAAATTAGTTAAAAAAGATTTACTGTTTGATTGATATTATCTTTTAATCTTTAATTAAAGTGATGAAATTATAAATTATAATAATAAAAAAAAGTATTATTTATTGGGTAATTTAAAAAAAAAAAAACCATCATAATAGTGAGAAAAATTTAATATTTTTGTGTGTGAATATTTTTTGTGTGCGTGAGTGGGTGTTTATATATTTGCATTTTGTTTGTTTGTTTGTGTGTTTGTATTTTTAAATAGAAGTGGGTAAAGTTTTGTGTGATTAGAGGGTTGTGAATTTAATTGATGTTATGATGAAAAAAAATTTTATATGATGTAATAAAATTAAAAATTATAATAATTATAATAATTGCTTTAATGTAACATTATCTAAAATTATTTAAAAATTCATAAAATGTTAAAATAAAAGTACTTTTGAATTAAAATAAAAAACCAACATTCAAAGGGATTTAATTTATTTAAATAGAAATTAAAAGGTGGGAATATTAATTAAATCATTTGTTTTATTGAAAACAATAATTTAATAATGATGTGAAATTGTCAATATGGCTATTTAATTTTATTTTTTTTTTATTTATTTTTTTAATACTATATAAACAAAACCCAAACTAGTTTTATATTAAAACCATATATAACATTTTTTCCACCTCCCATCAACCTCATTTTTTATCCTTATTTTTTCCCTTATTTCTTTTTTTTTTTTTTTTTTTTTTTTTTTTTTTTTTT
>NW_003519340.1:219465-220860 GCF_000190715.1 Dictyostelium purpureum
TAATTGTTTATATAAAATAATATTACAATAAATAATATTATTAATAATTTTTTTTTCATAAAAAAACAATTTCTACAATAATCAAAAAAAATACATGTGTGTGTTAATTTTGTGTGTGTGTGTATTTATAATTATTAAAATGAATGAAATTTTAAATATTAAATATTAAATATTATATATTTATTTATTTTATTTATTTATTTTATTTTTTTATTTTATATTTTTTTATTTATTTGTTTTTATTTTTAATTTTACATTTTAATTAAATTTTCCTTTCTTACCTTCACTCATTAATTTCTATATTTTTGAAATTTAAATAATAATAATAAAAATAATAATAATAATATTATAATAATAACAAAAATAATAACATTTTAATAACCTTTATAATTTAAAAAAAAAAAAAAGTAAAATTAATTTTATTGTTGTTTTTGTTGTAAATTTTTCTAAATTTGTAAAAAATGTAAAACTACTTTGTTTAGTTAATACATATTTTACACAAAATAATATTAAGTTTTATTAGCTTAAACCACTATTCAATATAAACCTAATTACTATACTCTTTTGTTTAATGGTTCTTTTCTTTTTTTTTTTTAGGGGTGTTGATAATTTTGTTCCTATTTCATTAATTTTGGATAAATAATAACCAAAACAAATATTTAAAAAAAAAAACTATAAACTAAAAGATTTTTTAAACCAATTAAAATCATTATTTTTTTTTTATATTTCCCATTAGTTTTTTTAAAAAATATAGTTTTTTTTTTTTCAATTTGGAAAAAACACAATAGATATTTTTGTTTATTAATTTATTAAATTTCCAAAAAAAATAAAAACAATAAATAATAATAATAATAATAATATTAGAGTCGATTTAATAATTGATATACATATACCTGTTATTATTTACAGAAAACTAAAATGAAAAAGAGAAATAAACACACTATACCTTAAAATAACCAAATTTAGTATAGAATATACAATCTATTTAAAAATACTCTATCTTCAAATACCTCACAACGGTAGCACACAAAAAAAACTAGATTTTTTTTTTTTTAATTATAATATATTATAGTATATTTCACCACACACCACAGATACACACACCACCTTTTATATACATATTATAATAAACAATATTTATTATACACCCACAATTAACACACACATTCACACCCAGACTACCCTTTAATTAAAATGAATAAAACATATTATTGTTGGTTACCATTTTTGAAAAAATTGGGCACTCTAAAGACATCATAATTGAAACTAGTTTTAAAATATACAACCCATATATATATAAGTGGTAATATAAATAGTTTTTTCCTTAAAGATATCTCCCTATCTCTTTTTTTTTTTTTTTTTTTTTTTTTTTTTAAAATTTTAATTTAATTTTAA
>NW_003519340.1:221417-225715 GCF_000190715.1 Dictyostelium purpureum
ATTTTTTTAAAAATTATTTATTAATATTTTTATCCAATTATACAAATATTTAGGTTTTTTTTTTGAATAATCAAAATATATTTATTTATTTATTTATTATTTATTTATTTATTTATTTATTAATTAATTAATCAACTTATTTATTAAAAATAACTTCATCATTTATATTTTTTTATAATTAAAGGTAAATATCATAAATATTTTTTGGAATTAGGATGTTTAGATCATTTCCACAAAAAGATAGCAACATTATTATTTTATTTATTACAAGAAACACACCAATCGCCAACCTATAAAAAATAATAAAAAAAAAATTATTTATTTTAAAAAAAAAAAATTGAGGACCCACACCAAAAAATCACACCAAACATAATACCACAATTAATTACAACCAATGTTATAACACAATTAAAGAGTATCTTTTCTTGGTGGACCAAAAAAATAGAGAACAATAAAAATAAAATATAAAAAAGTTGGGTTATAACATATCCATCGATAAAATAATTTTTTTTTCATTTACCTCTTTTCTTAATTACAAATTTGTGTTTGTTTTTTTTTATTTTTTTTTATTTTTTTTGTTTTAAATTTAATTATAAATTCACACAATAATTAGTTTGGGTCATACCACAAAAAAAAAAAAAAATAATAATCATAAATCTATCTTATTTAACAACAAACTACAAACACTGATATTTAAAAAAAAAAAATAAAAAAAAAAAAAATTTAAAACCCACTCATAAAATCACACAGCCTAAAAAAAATCATTTATGTGATAAAAAAATTTTATTTTAAAAAAAAATTTTAAAAAGAAATTTTAAATATCATTTATTAGTTTTTCTTTTTAAAATAAAAAAAAAAATAATAACTAAACAAAAAAAAAAAAAAAAAACTAAAAATTAAAAAATAAACACACAATCAATACTAATTGTTCATTTGTTATAACTATAATTATTTCTTTTTTTTTTTTATTTTTTTTTTTTATTTTTTATATTTATCATAGCTTCTAAAAAAAAAAAATTTAAAAAAAATAAAATAAAAAAAAAATTTTAAAAAATTGTTTTTATTTTTTTTTTTTTAAAAAAAATTTTATAGAAAAAGCATAAGATTATTACGTCGAGCAACAAAAAAAAAAAAAAACAAATAGATAAAATTTATTTTTAAACAATATACATGTATCATATATATATAAATCAAAACCATCAAAGTTAGTCAATAAAAAAATAAAGAACATATCTTTTTTTAATTTTTTTTCAAAAAAAAAAATATATATATTTATTTATATATAAAAAAGTAAATTAATAGTAACCCACATCATACCAACATTTTATTTTGTACACTTTTAACAAATTTTTAAATATTTTTTTTTAAAACACACACAATTAAAATAGAGATATAAAATAATATATTAACCTTCAAAACTTTATTATTCACTATAGATATGGAGTCGATTGAACCTTTAGTCAATTATTGTCAAAACACTGGCAGTGGCAGAAGTAGCACTAGTAGCAGCATTAATAATGGTTATGATTCAAGTATTGTTGGTAATTGTAATAATAGTAGTTCTTCAATTGGTAGCCACAATAACAACAGTAATGGAATTCGGAGTAGAAGTAATAGTAATAGCAGTAAAAGTAGTAAATTAGAGGTTGTTAGCAGTAACAATAATAATAATAATAATAGTAATGGAAGCATTGGTAGTGGTAGCAGTAGTAATAATAATTCACCATTATCAAAATCAACCAATATATTGTCATCACCTTTAGCATCATCAACATCATCAGCTAAAAAATCACCATCTATACAGTCATCTTCACCCTCTAATAATAATAGTAGTTCTGGAACCAAAAAGAAATCCAATGGTTGTAAAAATGTAGCATTTGGTATTCTTTCAAAAGATAGAATAGATCTTCTAATGAAAATATTATCACAAAAGAATCAAATTACCTCTATTGATCAAAAGATTACCATTTATTTATCCATCGAAGAGTTGTTGGCATTGTTGATAAACGAATTAAATAAAAAATCAATCCCATTGAATAGGCTTGGGGTTAGATTGGTTGGTAGTTCTGCATCAATAATTGTACAGGGCCCATCTGCCAAACTAAAGTCTCTTCAAGATTTTAATGATATTGATCTTTGTTTTTACCTTTCAAAGAGAACAAATTTTACTCAACTTTTAGAATTAGAAGAGACCATTATAGCAAGAGAAGTTTATCGTCAATGTGGTGTCGTTATTTCAAAAAAAGATGTTTTCGAAAGATTTTTCAGAGAAAGAGTTAAAGTTTGTAATTATGCACCAAATACTAATATTTTGTCACCAGTTTCACCAATACCACAAGTTAATAATAATAGCAACAATGGCGAGTCAGTATCGACCCCAAACACACCATTAATTACTTCGATTAATAATAATAATAATAATAATAATAACAACAATGGTGCAATATCATCCAATAAAACATCGTCAACACCATCAACACCAGTAATTACTTCATTATCAACACCAAATACACCATTAGTATCATCATCCAACAATAGTAATAATATATCACCATTACCAACTACTCCATCATTCCAGTCTCAAAGCAACTATATTTTAGAAGATGATTGGTCATTAATTAGTCTCGGGGGTGGTGAAGGAGAAAATACCAGAAATATTGATATCAAATTTATAAGAAAAATACATAGAGCATATGCTTTCTCCTTAGATTCTTTTCATATCATTTTAGATCCATTAGTCCAAAATTATAAACAATTTTTACCCGAATATTCAGATAATATTGATTTAAATATTCATATGGCACTTCAAGGAAATCAAACACCAACAAATCCACCAATAATAGTTTCTGCTCCATCTACAGAAAATAATAATGATGATGAAAAAGAAAAAGAGGGAGAAAAGGAAAAAGAAAATGTAGAGCAATCAACAGAATCTGAATCGAAAACAACAAAAAATCCCCCAACATCAACAACAAATAGCGAAAGTGAAGGTGAAAATGAAAATAGTGAAAGTGAAAGTACTAGTAGTGGTGGAAATAGTAATATAAGCAGTGAAGAGGATGATTCAGCTTTATCAAGTGGCGCCCCAATGTCTCCAAAACAAGATAGTGACGAATTTGAAGATGATTCGCAACCAAAGAAACCATCACTAAATATCCCTACTCTTGATTTATCAAAAGGTATTGATCAAATGATAGGGAACCAAGTTATTTTGGAAGAGGGTTTTTCAGATTCTCAAATATCTCCATCTCCATCTCCATCTCCAACACCAACTTCCAAAACAACATCTGAAACACCTGAAATAACACCTGAAACAACATCCGAAACAACATCTGAAACAACATCTGAAACAACATCTGAAACAACATCCGAAACAACATCCGAAACAACATCCGAAACAACATCCGAAAAAACATCTAAAACAACTACTATTGAACCAGAAACCATCACAAAAGAAACAAGCACTCCTACATTAGTAACCAACACTCAACAAGATAGTGATTTCCCACCTTTAGATGGTAAATTTAAATTATCGCCCCCAGCAAAATCACAAGACGATTTCCCACCATTAAATACAAATGCCTCAAATCCAGCTTTAAACAATTCAATTTGGAATCAAAGTTTATTACAAAAATTAAAAACTCCACAAAATAAAAATCAAAATAGTCACCAACCAAATAAAAATTTAAATAGCAACAATAACAATAAATCACAAGTAGCAGCAACAACCACTCCAGCACAACAACAAAAAAGATTAAATATTCAAGTTGTCAGTATTTATGGAAATTATCACCAAGCAAAGGCAGATTTAGATAATGGTAGAATCATTTGTATTGATCCAAAATCAATTAGAAGAGGTATTTTTAGATATTGCCATGAGTTGGCCAAAGGTAGAACAACCAGTGATCATGGTTTATATGATCTAGTTTTTAGAGAATCATTTTTTACTCAAGATAGAATCAAACCGGCAGAATTCCAAATCACTTTAGTAAAATATATAAAAAAGCATAGAAACATAGCTGTATCATTTTTAAAACATTTAGAAGAACTATTATTACAACAACAAAGATTTTTAAATCTTAATAAAAAGAAAACTAAAAATACTAAAAAGAATAATAATAATAATAACAATATTACAACAACAGTGGCTTCATCACCATCCTCCTCAGCCTCTACACCATCAACTTCTCCATTGGGCTCACCAGTTTTAACAACCACATCCTCCACATTTGAAAACAATATAATACCAACAACAACTACAAATACAAATACAAATGCAAATACAACAACAACAACAT
>NW_003519340.1:225872-257903 GCF_000190715.1 Dictyostelium purpureum
AGTGTCTACACCAACTGCAACCATTCCAACAATACCAATATCTTATGAAGTTTATTGCAATGAATATTTAAATATTATTTGTAATTTAAGAAATAATCTTTTAATGAATCAATTTGATAAAATATTTTAGTATAGTCAGCTAATAGTAAATATAAAAAAATAAAATATAAAAATTAAAATATTTATATATAATAAATAATAATATAAACAAAAAAGAAAATATATGTAAAATTTAAAAAAAAAAAAAAAAAAAAAGAAAATAAAAAATAAATAAAAAAAAAAAAAGAAAAATAAAAGAGTATTTGTATATAGTTTATTAGTTATTTTATTTGGAAAATATATTTTAAAAATTTATTTATTTTACTTGGATGGTTTTTAGTTTAATTTTCCTTGTATTGTTTAATATAAAATTTATATGTGTATTAATGGTGATATATTTATTTATATTACTAGACTTTTTTACATTTATGGCGAATTGGTTATTATTTTTTATTTATTTTTATTTTTGGGTATATACAATATGGTGGTTTCTTAAAAAATTTGAATTGAATCAATTTCTCTTATTATTAAAATTATTACTATTGTTATGTTGTTGCTAATGTTATTGCCTATGTTATTGTTAAACTCTGACACGACCTGTACTTGAATTTGCTTTAAGTGCTTGTTTTTCTTTAAATTCCTCTTGTGCTTCAAAAACCATTCTTTTAATTGTATTATCATACCAAATTTGTCTTTTTGGGATTTTCTTTTGGGCTTCATATAAAAATTGTCTTTCTAGTAAAGGTAATGTAATTTCAGATGGACCAATAATTGGTCTCATATTCTTAACTTTGGTTTCCTTAAAAACATTAAAATTATACATTTTTTTATTATTTGTTTGGGCTTGATAAACAACTTCTTCTGTAATACCTACACTAAAACTGAATATCAAAAAAAAAAAAAAAAAAGGTATTAATAAAAGTTTTTAATATCAATAAATTATAAAATATATCATACCTTGTACCAATAAAAACAACTATATCGGCTTCTTCGATCCAATCCATTGCTTCATGGTAACGATAAAAGCTGTGGCTATTATAATCTTCGTCAAATAATAACGATTGTGGTAAAATTGGGTTTGAACAGCTTGGACATGGTGGTGGATTAATTTCAAGATCACCACCTTTCATTGAACCTTTAATTGCATAGTCGTTGATATCGATTGATGTAATAGTTTCATCGTATTCATAGGTACAGTTTTTGGTGATGCATTTGTACATTGAAATTCTACCATGAATTTCAATTAGTTTGGACTCTGGTACTTTTGCCTTTAAGTGTAATTCGTCGACATTTTGTGTAATTACATTTGCGTTACAAAGTTCCACAAAATTTGTTATAGATAAATGCCCTGGGTTTGGTAATGCGTCTAAATATTCTTGCTTTTCATGTGTACGTAACCAAAATACATTATAAAATGATTGCTGTTATTTTTTTTTAATGTTGCATATATTTTTTGAGAGAAATAAATTTGGAAAAATTCGAAAAATAAAAAAAATAAAAATTAGTTATTTTTTATTTTTTTTTATTTTTTTTTTAAACAAGATTTATAAATAATTTATTATTATTTAAAAACTGTTTTAATATTATTAATATTTTATTACTTACAGGATCCTCGATAAACTTCTTTCTTGTACCCCAAGTGGTGATAAATGAACCCCAAATAGCATCTAATTTTATTTTTAATATTTTAAATGTGATTAATAATTAGTTAAAATAATTTAAATTATTTTGAAATGATTTTTTTTTTTTTTTTTTTTTTTTTTTACGTCAATAAAGAAAAATGAGAAATTTTAGAAATAATAATAATAATAAAACTTACTTTTTGAATTACGATATGGAGAAATACCACTATGATTAAAATTAAAAAATTAGTAAATAATAATTAATATTATTAATAAATCAAAAAAATACGTACGAGCTAATACTTAAACCAGCACCTGTTATAAATAATACTTTTTTACCTGACAACATTTCTTTAGCTAGACTTTCAAATTCTTTTTTATTCTTTAAATAATATTTCTAAAGAAAAATAAAAAAAAAAAAAAAAATAAATAAAAATATTAGAAATGTTTAAACATATATATTTATAAATATTATATTTTTAGTTTTTTATAATTACCATTTCTAAATCTTCTTCTTGTATAACTTCGTCATCATCAATACGCATATTTTCAAATACAATATCTTCAGTCATTTTTAAAATTATATGTTTATTTTGAATTATTATTATTATTATAAATACTAATTGCTAATTACTATAAGTTTATTTTCTGTTTTGATTTTTGATTTTTGATTTTCTATTTTAAAATTTTTATTTTCTATTTTAAATTTATTGAATATTATATTTGTTAATAGTACATAAAAAATATTTTAGAATTAGTTATTGTTAAACAATATATTTTTTGTATAATTATATATATTATTATATGTTTTATTTAAAAATTTTAAAATAAATGAATATTAAAAATTTTTTTTTTTTTTTAAATTTTAAAAATTTTAAATTTTTTTTTTTTTTTAATTTTTTTATTTTATTTTATTTTATTTTTATTTATTTTTATTTATTTTTTATTTATTCTATATTTATAAAAAGTAATTCGTTTTTAATTTAAACAAAAACAAAAACTAAAACAAAAAAAAAAAAAAAAAAAAAAAAAAAAAATAATTCAAATTTATTTATATATATCACCATAGTTGATGAATTTAAATTATAGATTTTTTGGTGAGAGGGGATTTTGGTGTGGGTATTTACATTAAATTTTAACCACCATCTTTTTATTTTAATTAAAATTGTTTAAATAAGAGGAATCTAAAATTTGGGAGTAAATAGATTGTTTAGATTAAAATATATTAAAACCAATACTAATGTACTATTTAATATTTGAATACATTATTTATATTTTTCCATTGTTTTCATTCTGAATAAAATTATTTTTTTTTTTTTAAAAAATTGATTAAATAAAAGAGATTTATTCAATCAAAAATTGTTTAAATAAAATAGAATTCCCCCATGTATGGGGAATTTAGGGAATTCCTAAATCAAAATTATTTACAGAGGGGCGTATTCAAAACCAGGTAATAAAAACATTTCCATTTTAACAAGATATTTATTAAATTTTATTATTTTTTTTATTTTTTTATTTTTTATTTTTTAAAAAATTTTTTAAAAAATTTTGTTTAGCTTTTTTTTTTTTTTTTATAATGTTTTGAAAAACAATAATTTTAGGTGTATCTGAAGAACAGAAGATAAACACATATCTAAAATGAATAAATTAATATTATCATTAATTATAGCAATTGTTGGAGTTGTTGCATATGTCAAAGCAATTCCATCAGCTTACAGCATTCCAAATGTTCCATATCATCGTCAAGAAACCCAATATAATTGCGGTAAGTAAATGCTATTTGTGTATGTCAAAGTGGGAAAAGAATAGGGATTAATATAGACGATAATTATTTAATTTAGGTGATGCATCACTTCAAATGGTACTCGAATATAATGGAAGAAAAGTCGATCAAAAACAATTAGACGATGTTGCTAGAACATCAAACAAGGTGGGTACTTGTTCATATGATATCGTTAGAACACCAAGATTTTCAATTTTAAGTTCTACTCAAGGTACAGACGAACCAAAACACGAGGCTCAACATGGTTTCAAAAACTACCCATTGGGTTTATTATCAGTAGGTTATTCATCGGCAACCCTTTGGCTAGATGAACTCAAGGCTTTAGTTGCTCAAGATTTTCCAGTTATTGTTTTAATGGCATATTTACCAACTGATCGTGGTGGTCATTTCAGAGTTATTACTGGTTATGATGTATGTTTTATTTTTTTTTTTTTTAAAAAAGCTCACCCACTCCACCCCACCACATGGTTTTATTAATTTTAAATTTTTATTTTTATAGGATAACAATCAAATTATCATGTCACACGACCCATGGGATCGTGATGGTCAACCAAGATTCTTCAATATGTCATATACTGAGTTTGTTGATCTTTGGAATTACGTTGAACCAGAATCTCCACGTGGCACTCCATATATGGGTGCTATTATGTATCCACTTAATGTCGAATCTTCAGCCGAATTGCTCTCTGGTAATCAAACTAAAGTAACTGCTTCATTCTCTTATGATAATTATTTCCCAATCGATAATATAAATGCGTAGGTTTTAAAACAAATAATTTTAAATAATAATAATAGAGATACAATTTATTAAATATTAATTTATTTTTTTTGGCAGTACATTACCAACTGGTTTACAAGCTTTAACATCAATTAAATTACCAAAAGGTGTAGAGTTATCACAATCAACAGAATTACTCAATTCACAACAAAGCTCATATACTACAAGTTCATTTACCCAAAATTCAAAATACAGTTTCTCATGGATTATCGAATGTGATTCAACCAATTGCGATGGTTATACATATGAAATTACCACTGAAATTATCATTACAGATTCATTACCATACACATACTTTAGAAATGGTTTCAATTTCCCAGCATATTCATATATTGATGCTGTTGGTACAACCATTTCTGTAACTATTTAAAAAATAAAATACAAAAACATTATTTATTATAAAAAAAATACAAAAAATATTTATTATAAAAAAAAATTAAGAAAAAATTGATTAATTTATGAATAAATATTATTATAAATTTATGTTTAGGTTTTTATATAACTATAATTATTTATTTGAAAAATGATGATTGCAGTTCTTTCTTTTAATTCTTTTAAAATAATAGAACCATCATCGGAAAGTATCATCATATTTTTTATTTTTTAAAGAATATTAATGGATCGCACTATAGATATTTTCTTTTGCTTTGTTAATAAACATTTATTTTCTTTTGTTTTTTTTTTTGTTGTTTTATTTCGTTTTAATTAAAAAAATCTAATAATATATTTTATTTTAATTTTAATTTTTTTATTTCGGTTATTTTATTTTTTTTATTATTTTTTTTTAAAATAATTTTTTGATTTCCAATGGGACTAATTGAACTAACCAATTTAGGTTTGTTTTAATTGGGTATAGATTTTCTAAAATAAAATAAAATATGGCCAATAATAAAAAGTTAGGATAATAAAAAAAAAAAAAAAAATATAAAAAAAAAAAAAAAATAGATTTAAAACCAATATAAATAATTTTTTTATTTTTTTTTTTATTTTTTTTTTTTAAATAAGGGCCAACGGGAAAAAACTTTTTATCTTCCTAATTTTTTTGTAAGCTGCATTTATTAATATAACCTTGGCTTTGTTTTTTTTTTTTTTTTTTTTTTTTTTATCAAATTGATTTATAAAATTCTTAAAAAAAAATATAAAAAAATAAATAAACAAAACAAAACATTAGTTTTAAAAAATAAATAATAATTTAAAATAATATTTATTAATATTTAATTGTTTTTATTTTTTTCTTATTTAAAAAAACAAAAAGGAAAATAAAATAAATCTAGTTTTTTTTTCTTTATAATATTACACCCATTTGTAAAAATAACTTTATTCCAAAAATTAAAAGTCATTTTTTTTTTATAAAAATTAAATTGCTCCAGTTTTTTTTTTTTATTAAAAAATGAAATATAATATTTTATTATTTGTATCCATTGTATTTTCTTTTATTTTATTTATTCATTGTGAAAATAGTTCAAAACCACTTATAGGTTACGAATCTGGAGATGTTTTTAATGGATTCAAATTATTAGTCAATAGGTACTATTACCCAGACTCCATTATATTAAATCCTAATGTAAGTTTAATAATTCAAAATAGCTTAAATAATGGTAAATATTAATTTATATAGTTATAATTTTATAAATTTAAATTAATTTAATTTTTTTTTAAAAGTTGCTAAAGTGCAAAACGATGGACATACAAGCTATTCAGGAAAAAGATTTTGTTTGGATTATCAGGAATCTAAAGTAAATGTTGATAATCATCAGGTTTCTGTTGTTGATGTTTGTATTTCATTTTTAACACACCCACTTACCAAATTTTTTTTTTTTATTTAATATTAATTTTATTTTTATTTAATTTTATTTAGATTATATTGTTATATAATATTCTTCTATTACCACCATTTTTTATTTTAATTGTTATATTTTTATATAATTTATATTAAAACAAAAAACAAAAAACAAAAAAAAAACTAAAAAATTTTTAATGTTTTTTTTACAATTCAAAAATTATTATTACATATTGTAACCTAATTTATAAATGCAACTAAATAAATTAATTTTTTATTTATAACAAATTTATATTGTATATTTATATTTAAATTAAAAAATCACCCAATATTTTACCGTTATTTAAACAAAATAATATCTAATGTGTTTTATCTTGAATAATTAAAAAAATCCTTAATAATTAAAAAAAAAAAAATAACAGCAAAAAGCTGCATAATAATAAATAATTTGATTACGGCGAATTTCTAAAAAAAGATTTTTAAAGGGTTTTTTTTTTGATTTTATTTTTTAAAATTTTTTTTTTTTTTTTCTTTTTTTATAATTTTTTTTAAAAAAATATAAATATATTTATTTTTAAATATAAATAATATAAAATGAATTATATAGTTGTTTTAGTTATTTTTGTTATTACTCTTTATTTCTTTAATGTAAGTTGATTTAATTAATTTTTCATTTTTTATTTTTTATTTTTTTAAATTATAATTATTTTTATTAATTGATTTTTATTATATATTGTTATTTTTTTAAAATTAGAATGATAGAAAGAGTAAAATCAATTCTAAAATACCAGGTCCAATTGGTTTACCAGTTTTAGGTCATGTTTTGTATATGACTGGAGATATCCATTTACAATTTCAAAAATGGTTCAAACAGTATGGCACTATCTTTAGAGTTAGAGTGGGTGTACATGAAACTGTTGTAATTACAGGTTATCCAACACTTAGAAAGGCATTCATTGAAAATTCAGAAGCATTTGCAAGCAGATGGCAACCAAATAGCAGATACTTTGCAAATCAATTTGGAGAAATGGCATTTTTAAATGGTGAAAAACATGCTCTTTTAAAGAAAGTAGTATTAAGTGAAATGACTACAGTTAGAATTAAAAAAATGGAAGATCATATAAAAAAAGAATGTGAAAAGTTAATCAAGTTATTCGATCAACATGCAGATAGTAATGAACCTTTTGAAATCAATAGTTATTTACATATGTTTTCATTGAACATAATCCTTAGATTTTTATTCGGTGTAGATTATCCATATGATAAGGTTTCACAAACTGAAGGTATAATCAAAGCAATTATGGACTTCTTTTTAGTTGCTGGTACTCCTGTAGTCTCTGACTTTATTCCATGGATCAAGCCAAATCCTAAACATCCATTTTTTGTTACCTACAACAAGCTCGCTGAAGAAACAGATGTTTTAATCAAAAAGTATCAAAAGACCAAACAAGAAGAAATAGAAAACGGTACCTTTTTAGAAGAAAATGAAACAATAGTTGGTGGTTTAGTTAAAGAATACGAAAAAGGAAATATCAGTTGGGGTAATGTAACTCATACTGCAATTGATATGGTTTCAGCTGGTAGTGATACAAGTGCCAATACAATGATCTTTTGTTTAATCGAACTCATTAACCATCCAGATATTCAATCTAAATTAAACAATTGTATTTCAACTTCAATTTTTCCAAATGAAACTGTAATTACCCATAGTAAATATCGTTCATCTATTCAATATTTAACAATGGTAATGAAAGAAACCTTCCGTATGTACCCCATTGGACTTTTAGGTATTCCACATGTAACATCAGTTGATGTAGAAGTTGAAGGTGTCAAAATTGCTGCAGGAACTCAAGTATTCCAAAATATCTATGCTTCACATAGATGCGAAGAATTCTTTAGTAGTCCAAATGAATTTATACCAGAAAGATTTATGGAATCATCAAATTTAAATTACGGTAGCCAAACAAACCTTGTTCATTTTGGAATCGGTGTAAGAGACTGTATTGGTAAATCATTAGGTGAAACAGAAATTTTTACATTATTATCAACTCTAATTAACAGATACGAATTTATTAACCCAGATCCATCAAAACCATTAAATGATGTTGGCTCTTTTGGTTTAACATACCAACCACCAAGAACAAAGGTATTACTTAAAAAAAGATAAAATAAATAAAATATATTTTCAAAAAAATCCTAATAATAATTAATCCAGAATCTTTTCTGGAAACTTTATTTTTTTTCTGAAAAGAAAAATATGAATTATGAATTACGATTTATAAATTATTTTTTTTTTTATTTTTATATTTAAATTTTTTTATTTTTCATTTTTGGATCTGGTATAAAAACAAATGGATTTGTTTAAAAAAACCAATAAATAAAATAATGAAGTAAATTTAAATAATAGAAAATAAGTTTCCTTTTACTTTTTTTAATGGTCAATTTCATCATTTGATGATAAAACAGTGGGCTATTAGAGGATCCACTTTGATAACTAATTAGGCTAAGAGTTGCTGTGGTATATTTGCCAACTATTGCTCTTCACATTCTGCCATTTCTGACCCATTACTTTTTGAGTAATGATTGGAGTGGTTATAACATCTTGACTCTTTAAAAGATTCATTGCTGTTGTGAATTGGAGCTTTTGAAAAAGGTATTTTACATGATTTGGCAATATCATAGATTTGTTCTTTTTTCAATGCTAATTTAGATTCTGAATCTTTCAATTTTAATTTAAATTCAAAAATTTCTTTTTTTGCAACTTTTTTTATTTCCGATAGTTGTTCAGATGCATTCGATAATCTTGCCTCGGCATGTACTTTATGGTCATTGAATCTTTTAAATTGAATCTGGATTTCATTATAAAGTTGTGGGTTTGCTTAATATAAGATATTAGTAAAATGAAATAATGATGATGTGTAAAAAAAGATAGAAACCATGGTTTAGACTGTCGATTATTTATAAAATTAATAAAATCATTAGAAAATAAAAAAAGAAATATGTTATAGATTTTTAATCTTTATATATTTATAAATTTATAAAATCATTAGAAAATAAAAAATAAGTATGTTATAAATTTTTAATCTTTATTTTTTTATTAATATATAATTATATAACTAACTCTTTATGAAATATAAAAATGAAATCTGAATTGATAATAATTAAATTGAACTAAATATACTTTTTAACTGATTGTTATTTGTTAATTTAATTATTATAATTGATGTTGAAATAATATAAAATATGAAAATACCAATGAAATCTTTTTGATACTGAAAATATTATTAAAATCATTTGATGTTCCAATATATTTTCCTGGCCAGGGAAAATGAATTTCTTCCATCAAATAGATTGAAATATGTGAATGTTTGATTCTATTATTATTATTATTATTTTTTTTTTTTTTTTTTTTTTTTTTTTTATAAAATTATTAATTATTATTGATTTACTAAAAGTTCTTTTTAAAGCTTTAGGGTGGATGATGCAGCTGCTTATGAAAGCTGATGCTGATGATGATGAATGCTGATGGTGATGAGGGGCAAGATGAATTCTAATGATTATGATAATGCTGAGGACCAAGACGAATGCCGGTGAGGATGCTCATGATGATGATGATAACGCTGAGGACCAAGATGAATGCCAGTGAGGATGCTAATGATAATGCTGAGTACCAAGATGAATGCCAGTGAGGATGCTGATGATAATGCTGAGTACCAAGATGAATGCCAGTGATGATGCTGATGATAATGCTGAGGACCAAGACGAATGCCAGTGATGATGCTGATGATAATGCTGAGGACCAAGATAAATGCCAGTGAGGATGCTGATGATAACGCTGAGGACCAAGATAAATGCCAGTGATGATGCTGATGATAATGCTGAGGACCAAGATGAATGCCAGTGAGGATGCTGATGATAATGCTGAGGACCAAGATGAATGCCAGTGAGGATGCTAATGATAACGCTGAGGACCAAGATGAATGCCAGTGAGGATGCTGATGATAACGCTGAGGACCAAGATAAATGCCAGTGAGGATGCTGATGATAACGCTGAGGACCAAGATAAATGCCAGTGAGGATGCTAATGATAATGCTGAGTACCAAGATGAATGCCAGTGAGGATGCTGATGATAATGCTGAGTACCAAGATGAATGCCAGTGAGGATGCTGATGATAATGCTGAGGACCAAGATAAATGCCAGTGAGGATGCTAATGATAACGCTGAGGACCAAGATAAATGCCAGTGAGGATGCTGATGATAATGCTGAGTACCAAGATGAATGCCAGTGATGATTCTGATGATAATGCTGAGGACCAAGACGAATGCCAGTGAGGATGCTAATGATAATGCTGAGTACCAAGATGAATGCCAGTGATGATGCTGATGATAATGCTGAGGACCAAGACGAATGCCAGTGAGGATGCTAATGATAATGCTGAGGACCAAGATGAATGCCAGTGATGATGCTGATGATAATGCTGAGTACCAAGATGAATGCCGGTGAGGATGCTGATGATAATGCTGAGGACCAAGATGAATGCCAGTATTGATGTTGGATATGTGTGGTTATGCTGCTGTATTATGACTTTGGATGTGGCGTGATGGAACAAAGACCCCAAATTTTTGATTAGACTTTAAACAATAAGCGTTTTGATATTATAAAGAAAGAATTTGAATTAAACTAAATAAATATTTAAAATTAAGTGTTAGTATCTTTTATAATCAAATATAGTTATATTTATATTAATGTTATTATTATTTTTACCTTTAAATTTTGCTTTTGTAATGGTTTTTGGATTTATAAGTATCTACTTGTCTTTTTCTGAGCTTTTTCTAAAGGGTTGAATTGTATGATGCAATATTTATTATTTATAGTTGATAATGATGATATTATTTCTTTAATTCCTTTGATGATTATGTTAACTATATTAAATTTAATTGAGATTCATATAGTCAACAGATTCTTCTTGATTTGAATCATCAAATAAATGGTTGTCGTTATTGATAAAATATTCATCTGGAAGGTAGTCATCGGGATTGAAACCATATTCGTTATCGTTGTTGTGAACGAATCCAGAGTCGTAATTATCATTATGATCAGCGTGGGAATTGGAGTCTGATCTATTATCATTGTTGTTGTCACCATTATTTGAATCATCATCGGAATCTTCATCGGAATTATCATCTGATATAACATCATAAATTGATTTCTCTGCTTGACCCTCTATCTGCAATTAAATAAAGAAATAAATTAATAAATGTTCTATTAATTATATAAATATGAATGTATGAATTACTTACTTTGACAAAATAAAACTCTTTTCTACATAATGGACAAGTATTATCTTCCTTTAACCATTTACGGATACAGTTGAAGCAAAATTTATGAGAACATTCGATGGAGCAGACATTGGTGGTATTTAATGTAATGTAACAAATGGAACAGTCACCAATATTTTCATTTTCTTGCTCAAGACGTTCTTGTTCAATTCTTTCTTTATCAGCACGTTCTTTTTCTAAAATTTCTTGTTGAATACGTGCTCTTTCAATTGCTTCTTGTTGGATACGCTCTTGTTCTAGTCTATAATTTTCAACACGTTCTTGTTGTAATCTTTCTTCTTCCAACTTTTCTTTTTCAATACGGTCTTTTTCTGCTTGATCTCTTTTTAATTTTTCTTCATCAGCAGAATCGAAAATTGGGTTGTTTGATGGGGTTGGTGAACCTGCACACTCATAACGAGAATGGTCTACATTGAATGATGGGTATTCTGATTGGTGGGCACTTTGTTGGTTGGTTGCTGGAATACTTGATGGTTCACCTGCAGTATTGAAACGAGAATGAGCACTATTAAATGCTGGGTAATTGGAATTTGCCCTTGATGGTGTAAATGGTTGTTGTGGTTGTTGTGGGCATTGTTGTGGAACATTAAATGATTGAGAATTACCAGCGGCATTATAACGTGAATGCTCTCTGTTTAATGTTGGATATCTATTTGAACGTGCTCTTGAGGAATTGTGTTGTGGGCGTGAGCGTGATTGTGGACGTGGACATGGACGTGGACGTGGACGT
Source organism: Dictyostelium purpureum (assembly GCF_000190715.1). Classification (NCBI taxonomy): domain Eukaryota; phylum Evosea; class Eumycetozoa; order Dictyosteliales; family Dictyosteliaceae; genus Dictyostelium; species Dictyostelium purpureum. Next base: position 237,947 of record NW_003519340.1, read on the forward strand.
GGATTTGGACGTGGAAGTGGTTGTGGACGTGAACGTTGTTGTGCGCGTGAGCGTGGTTTTGTAGATGATTGATTGATTGTTGTTGCGGCAGTGGCAGTGGTGGTAGCAGCATAACGTGAGTGAGATGGGTTGAATGTTGGGTAAATTGGTTCTGGCTTTGGTTCTGGCTCTGGCTCTGGCTCTGGCTCTGGCTCTGATTCTGATTCTGATTCTGATTCTGGCTCTGGCTCTGGCTCTGGCTCTGGTTCTGGTTCTGGTTCTGGTTCTGGCTCTGGCTCTGGCTCTGGCTCTGGCTCTGGCTCTGGTTCTGATTCTGATTCTGGCTCTGGCTCTGGCTCTGGCTCTAATTCTTGTTCTGGCTCTGGTTCTAATTCCTGTTGTTGTTTCTCGAATTCATACATAGCTTTAAAGAGTGATCTATAACCAGGGGTTGATCCAGTGTGTTTTGGTTGTGATTGTGGTACTGATTCTGGTTCTGGTTCTGGTTCTGGTTCTTGTTCTTGTTGTTGGCGCTCGTACTCTTCCATAGCTTTAAATAGCATTCTATAACCAGGGATTGGTCCAGTGTTTTTAGGTTTTGGCTGTGGCTGTGGCTCTGGGTGTTGTTGTTGTTGTTGTTGTACTTGTTGTCTTAGGAGCTCTTGTTCTAAGAAAGCTGTACAGATGGCGTTGACATCAGCATTGGTGTTGGAGTTGGAGTTGACATCAGCATTGGTGTTGGCGTTGGCGTTGGCGTTGGCGTTGGCGTTGGCGTTGGCGTTGGCGTTGGCGTTGGCGTTGGCGTTGGCGTTGGCGTAGGCGTTGGCATCAGCATTGACGTTGGCGTTGGCGTTGTTGTTGGCGTTGGAGTTGGAGTTGGTATTGGTGTTGTTGGTGTTGTTATATATAACAATATAAAAATGTTGAATAATATATAAAAGTGAAACACCAATGACAAAAACACAAAAATAATATAAATAATCCATTATTGATTTAAATACGGAGTGGTGATATGGATTATTATTTATAAGTTATTTATTATTAATTAAAATAAAAATTATTATTGTTATTAAAATTTTATTGTATGTATTATAATATATTAAAAAATAAAGTTATATAATTATTTTTATGTTGAAAAAAAAAAAAAAAAATTTATTTCAAGCTATGAAAAAATTAAAAAAAAACAAAAAATTTAAATTAAAAAAAACATAAAAATTTAAATTAAAAAAAACATAAAAATTTAAATTAAAAAAAATATAAAATTAAAATTAAAAAATGATTATAAAAATTATGTGGGGGTTTTGAAAACCCGGTTTTCCCACACAATGCCTTTTTTTTTTTTAGTTTTATTATTTGAAGTTAAATAGTTTTTTTTCCTAATAAAGAAAAAAAAAAAAATCAGGAACTGCATGATTACGAAAAAAAAAAAACTAAATTAATCATTGTAAATAAAGATATGAAAATTACTTTTTTTTAATGATTATTATTTATTATTGGTTTATTTATTATTTTTTTTATATTTTTTTATATTTTACATTATGATTATAATAAAAAAAATAATATTTTTTAATGAAAAAAAAAAAAAAAAATAATAAATAAAAATAATAATTTATAAAAATTAAAAATGTATATTTTTATTTAAATAATAAAATAAAAACAATAATGCTTTTAACAAATAAATATAAATCAGAGTTTGTGTCAATTTATTTTATTTTTTTTTCTAAATAAAAAAAAGAAATATGTCGAATCATCTTTTTATTTTTTTTTTAATTTTTTTTCATATATATATAAAATTTATATTAAATACAACCCACTATTTAAAAATCAACTATTGAGTTTTTTTATATTTATTAGTTATATTTCTATTAATAAAAACCCTAATTTTATACATTTAAAAAAATAAAAATAATTATAAAAATTGATTTTTTAAAAAATAGAATTTTAAATAGAATTTTAAATAAAATTTAAAACTTATTTTACAAAGATAACTATAAATTAAAAACCATTATTTAATTAATTAAAAAAAAATAATAAATTAACCAATATTTTTTTAATTACGGTAGCCAAACAAACCTTGTTCATTTTGGAATCGGTGTAAGAGACTGTATTGGTAAATCATAAGGTGAAAAAAAAAATTTTACATTATTATCAACTCTAATTAACAGATATTTATTAACCCAAATCCTTAAAAAACCATTAAATGATGTTGGTTCTTTGGTGTTAAATATTTACCACCATCAATAAAAATCTTAATTAAAAAAAGATAAATTAAAAAAAAATTTTATTTTTATTTAAATATTTAATTTATTTATTAATTTGTAAAAACTATTTATTATGAATTAATTTTGATGGGGATTATTGGAGCTATTGCTTGATATTTTTTTTATTTCTTTTGAATTTATTTGGTGTTTTTCTTTTATTTTATTTGTAAATGTTCCTGGGTTAAAACAATATAATAAAGCCACTGTTGGGGCTAACTCTGTAATTACTAGACCTATGAAACTAAAAACAATTGAGTTTATATTTGATACCAGTACTAATACAAATATACAATGAAGTATGAATCCTATACTGCAAACAATTGAAACTACGAATATTTTTTGTTGGTGATCAGAGTTAGATAAGGTTTTGATGGATTTCAAACTTAAAGTTTTGTAGAGACTTCTTCCTAAATAAACAAATAAAATTGCAAAAACTATTTTATATATTAGTAAATATATAAAAATGGTTTTAAAATTTTAATAATAAAAAATAAGACTATTGACCTACCCAAAGAAATAATTGACTGAACTACAGCATATGAAATACTAATTGCTTTTTGTGTATTTGAAATTTGGCTGGGAATAAATAAACGGGTCCCACATTGATTATCTGGTATAACTTTGGAATATTGATAGATTAAAATGATTCCAATAAAGAAAAGGTAGAGTAAAACATTTATAAAGAGTACAATTATATGCAGTCTTTTTAAAAGGGTTACTGTATTTCTGTTTTTTTTTTGTACCAAATAAACTATCATAAACCAAAGAGAGAGTACAATACTAAAAGTTGAAAAATAAATAAAAGTGGGTAGCACAACAAGAATATAGTCTAGTATTGGATTGTTTAAAAGTTTTCCTTCAACTAATAAGAAAAAATATACTAAAAAATTTTTAATTAGAAATTTTTTTTTTTTTTTTTTTGTTATAAAAAACTAACATACCTGATCTAATTGTAATAAATACTGTAACTGTAATGGTTATAAGCTGAATAAGTTGAAAAGATAAAATAACTTTCTTTATGTATAAATATATAATTGTAATGACTTGATAGAATCCAAACAATGAAACTAAAAGGAAAAGAACTGCAAGAGTATACATCAGCCCTATTGTTTGTTGATCAAATAATTCTTTTTTGTTATTTTCCCAGTTAACTAAACGATTAATTTGAAAATATATTGGATTTCCTTCTGGTACATTGAGTACATTGGTGCAGTAAAAGTCTGACACTTTATAACTATCTAGATTTAATGGAGTTGGGATTGATTGATTCTCTTTTTGTATTGCAATGTCTAAAACAGTATATTTTTTGTTAATAGTTTCAGATAAAGTTGAAATTTTGAAACAAATATTAATATTACTAATGCCTGATCTTGAGGAAATCATGATACCATCGCTGATTAATGTGCCAATTATAGCTTTTTTAGAATTTAAAACTGCAAAGTTATCTGGTTTATTATAGGATACAAAGTTTGATGCTAAAGAATCAGATACTGTAGATGTATAGATTCCTTTATTAATTTGGGAAATTGTGAGTGTTTGGCATGTTTGTTGAATTGAATCATTGCTAAATTCCAGTCTTCCAATTTCAAAAGAAAAGTTTGATTGCAGCGATGGACATACCTTGGTTATTCCAATAACAGGAATTGATGATTCAAAACAAGATGATCCATCCCCACAGCTGCATACTAAAGAATCTAATGATTTTCTAATTCTAAATGAAAATTTAACATAAAATTATTAGTATATATAAAATATATACATTTATATAAATTTAAATATAATGAATACCTTTCAATTCTACATAACGATTCTGTACGATACAATTCAGAATTTTGAGAACCTAATGCTTTTTTTATATTTGAATAAAATAATTCATAATTGAAGGTTTTTTTAATTTGATTAGAAACATATGGAGTTGGTGTTGTAAACCATTGCGTTGAAACATAAATTCCTGGTAACCATTCTCCCTCCTCCCATGCGAATTTATTTGTGAATTCATTCAAAGAATTGTTACAGTTTAAACATTGATCTTTATCCATCCCATTAAAATAAAAAGAATATGATGATCCGAATGGTACCAAAATTTTACAACCCAAGTGTGATAAGCATTCATCCTTATTTATAGAAGGTTTCCACCATTTAAAGCCAGCCTCCGAGCATTGTTCCTTATTCATAGGAGCGGTAAATAAATAGCATCCTAATGGAGAATATCGATGGTTTGCCTATTATATATGTAATATATTAGAAATAAATAATTGTGATAATAATATTAAATACTTTTAATATCTTACAGGATTACAAAAATAATTCGGATCGTTAGGTGGACGGACACACCTTCCTAAACTGTTTGATAAAGTTATACTTCCCCCTTTAAAATAAGAATCATCAGAGCATATACCAGATTGATCTTTACATTGTTGCTCAGAGGTACATTCTATGTCTTTTGAAAAACAACTACCTAAACTACCCTTATCTCCTGCACAATCGCCTAAAGGTTTGTTTGAACAATCTGTCCAAATGAAATTTGATGCTTCGCATTCTTCTTTATCCATTTGAAAAAAACATATTCCATATTCATTTGAAAAATTACCACCAGCTATTACACAAAACTGGTTTTGGTCATTTGAAAAACAACCAGAATATTCATTTTCCTCCGTACCACCAATATAAACACATTTTTTACCGCACCCATGTGTGCACTTTCCATAACTTTCCCTGCACTCTTTTTCTGATGTCACATTTGTTAAATAAGATCCATTGGGTAAAATGCAAATGTTTTGAGATTGGCACGAGGTTTGGTCCTTATTCTCCAAGCTATAGCATTTGTCATTTGAACAATAACCGCAAAATGACGATACTGAATCACACTGAGCTCTACATTCTTCTGAGTTTTCGCATGGCAATGATGGACAATAGCCAAATGAGCTACATTCTATTTCTTTGGACTCTAATTGAAAAGAATAGCCAAGATAACAAACATCAAAATCAATCATGCAGGTAGAATCTAAACAACCTCTTTTAATTTTACAATTAAAGTCTTGATAGTTTGCAATATAGGAATAAGTTGAACGGTTATATATGGACTTTCTTCCGATGCAATCTAGAGATAAATGTTGATGGTACACATTATTGATTGTGGTTTCATTAACTATAGTTGTTCCATTTATAAAATAAAATAGAGTTCCAATTGGCAGTTTCTTTAAAACACACTTTATATATTCTCTATCGATCACTTCAAAATCTGATTCGCAAACTCTTTGATACAGGTCACACTTTTTGGACCCATAATTGATACAGTCAGAATCTTTTGAACAATGGGGGGCTGCAAGTACATCTTTACATTCCCTAATAGCCAAAACAACACTATAATTGGCAACGGTTAAGTCGAGGGCTTTAGTTGAACACTCATCAATATTTAAAATAGTTTTATTATATTCTGATAATACAGAAATTGTGCACTCTTTACTTGAACATTGGTCATTAATTAAATCATAATTAAACCCGATATTTTTTGTTGAGTTGATTGTTGTTAAAAAGGGGTTGCAACATTGATAATAACTGAGTTGTTTATTGCAACATGGGTTTGAAATATATAGAGGATCGTTACTATTAGTATATGGGCAATTTGAAATGGATTTTTTGATTTGGACAAAATCAGATTGATAAAAACTGTTAATTTTATTTTGACAACCTAACCAAGCATTACTATTTAAAAGGGTATCTAAAGCAAATCTATAACTATTTGTATCAATTTCGTTTGAACTTTTAAGTAACAAAGCTGAAACATTATTCATTAAATTACTAATCTCCTTATACTCTTCACTAATACATTCATTGGATTCTTTTGATGATTTAAATTTTACTATTAGTTTTATTTGCTAAAAAAAAAAAAAATTTGTTTAATATTAAAAACTATTATTTTATTATAATAACAATAATAACAATTATATTTACCTTTCCTTCTTTGTTAAATAAATGTTGATTAATTACAAATGTTGAATTTTTTTCCAAAGTTTCAAAATCTAGATATTTCTCATAAAATAAATTTGATTTCTTGTCAAGTAAAAAAGAAATTTGAAAAGATTTTGGTTTAAAAGAATTATAACTTGGAATGACATTTTTTATCTTTGTACCAATAAAATAAGGGTCTTGATATACAGGGTTTAAATCTTTCTGAGGGAACAAATTAAAAAACAGGCTCTTTTCAAGAGATAAAGTTATTATGAAATTTTGAGTGTAAAAAGCTTTCTCATTTAATAACAGTTTTGATGTAGCTCTTAAATCAAAATAACCTGCTTGAACTGATCGAGATGATGAAAGTGGGTATTGATATCTAATTCCATAGTTATTAACAGAAAAGATTACTCCTGAAGCATAAATTGGAGCTAGCCTTATATAAAGTATTAATGGATGTGTACTATTTATTGGTTCTAAATATAACAATAGTTTATTTTCCCCTAAATATAAATAAAAATAAAAAATTAATACACTAATTTTTTTTTGTTTTAGTTCAACTTTAATAATATTCATAAAAAAAAATTTTATTTTAAAACTTACTTTGTTCTAATAATTGATATGTTGAGTTATATAAATCGGGGTATTTATTATTTTCGTCATCAGAAATATAAAGAACAGAGAAAGAGTCAACGTTTGGTAAACTAATATAATAATAATCTGGTTTGGTTATTTGAAGAGTGAAAAAAATTGGACGTGAGATATATAATAAATTTTGTTCATTAAGATTGATACATCTATGAGATGGATGGATTATTTGACATGGTTCAGCAGAAGGATCACTATCTTTAATTTCTATTGAGTTGATGATTAAAGAAAATGTAAAAGAACCTTCAATTGGTTCAATTACAATAAAATAAGTATCGGTTGTCCACGATTCTAAAATAATAATAAAACAATTGTTGTTATTATTAATTTTAATATTTTATATTTTAAAGTGAGGTTTGATAATGTAAAAATATAGCAAGTGCTTACCTAGTTGTTTTTTAAGAAACGACTCAATATTGTCATTGGGGCAAATATTAAAATTTATATTTCTTTGAAATGCTTCACCTCCGTAAGCCCTCTCATTATTAGATCTAATGTTTTGTGAAAGTAAATTTGAACCAATTGATGAATAACCATAGCCACTGATAGAAGTTACCTTTAGACTAATACCATTACAATGAGTGCCATTTGCCTTAAATCTGAATTGTGTTTTTGTATTTATTGTATATTCATATTCTTTATTCATCTGTTCCAGCACTATCCAATCACCATCACACTGATAGTTTTCATTGTCAGGGCATTCTTTGTTACACAATGGGTTTACCTTTGGACAATTACCTTTTTCTGTATAATCACAAGAGCAATCTATAGTTGAATTTATGGTATCTGGACATTTAAAACTACTACAAGTAAGCAAATCATAGAGATAAATATCTTGATCTACTTTGATATCTGCAACTGCATAACTAAAATCAACTCCTAATATATTTGTATTTCTTTGGAATATTTCTGTACTATTGATATCTAAACCTATAATAATATTTTTTAAAAAGAAAAAAAAATATTAAAACATATTAAAAATCTGATATAGTTAATTAAAATAAATACAGTATATATATTTAAAATATAAAAATAATATTATTATATGTTTATATAGAAGCATTTTATTGAATATTTTTTTTTTTTTTTTTTTTTTTTTTATTTTAAAAAATAAATTTTTTCCCCAAGATTATTATTTAGATATTTCTAGGTTCAAATAAAAATTTGCCGTTGCGATATATTTTGGGATGTTTTTTTATAAAAATATTGATTTTATTAAAAGTTGCGACTATATAATCAAAAAACCAAATTATATAACTATATAAATAAATACATATACAAATACAAATACAAATACAAATACAAATACAAATACAAATACAAATACAAATACAAATACAAATACAAATGCTTTATAATAAAATATGAGAATTAATAAAATATTTATTTACCTTGTTTTTATTTCATTTTTTGTTTTATTTTAATTTTTATTTTTATTTTATATTTTACAATTTAAAAAAAAAATTTCAAACAAAAAATAAATTGAAAAAATAAAAAATATAAAATACAAAATAAAATAAAAAATAATAAATAAGTTAATTATAAATATCTTTTATTATTTCTGTTTTATTTTTTTATTTTATAACTATTTTTATAAATGCTATCTATAAAATGACTTAATTAAGTTTTTTAAATTAATTTTTAATCCTACTGGCAATGCATTATCTATAATACTATCATTTTTCAAATATAATAATGCTATACCATTGATATGGTTTTCTTCAAATGTTTGTACTAATGTTGATAAATTATTTTGACGTAATAATTCTGAAACTTGGCCCATATTTAAATCTAAAATTTTTTTGTTGTTTAAATTCTCTGTGATTGGATTTTTTCTTCCCAAAGTTCTGTTCATTTCGTATTTGAGATTCTTTTTAAGACCAAAAGTATATATTCCATATCTTTCAGATTTTTCCTCTATATCATCAATTTCTAATAGTGCTAAACCGGACTTGTCGATACTTCCAAATATTGGAATAAGACTTCCAAGTACATTATTATTTTTTAACCATTCACATACTTGAAATGGTCCCCATTCTAATATTTCATTTATTATTTCTTCTCGTACGTAACTACTCTCATTTGAATATTGATTTGAACCTACAGCATCCAAAACTGGGTTATGAATTTTTCTAACTTTATGATTATTATTATTATTATTATTACTATTATTGGTAGTAGTAGTTGTTGTTGTTGTTGTTGTAGTATTTGATCTGCTATTTGTATTTGATTGCTGGTAGTTAGAGTCATCACCCTTTAAAAAACTTATTAAATCCGAAGAATTATGGAATGATGAAATTAAATCAAATAATAATGAAATTTCTACATGTGGTAATTCTCTGCTAACCTCTAAAAAAATGTGATAATTTTTAACTTTTTGTTCATCAGGAATATCCATTATTTGTACTTAATAATATTTGTAAGAGTAAAAAATGAAAACTTAAAAAAATTAAAAAAAATATAATTAAAAAAATTAATAAAAAAATTATAAAAAAAAAGCACTTAAAAAATAAAAATTAATAAAAAAAATTAATAAAAAAAATAAAAAAAAAGTAATCTTAAAACAATCACAAAAAAATAAAAAAAATTTTGAACAAAATTTTGATAATAATTCACCATATCATCTTTTTATCTTTTGGAAATGATTTGATTTTAAAAAAAAAAAAATTAGAGTTATATTTATTAATTATTAATTATTTATTAACAATTAATTATTAATTATTAATATTATTATTGTTACTATTATTATTATTATTGTTATTATTATTTAAATTATTTAAATAATTTATTTTCTTTTGTATATATATTTTTTATTTCCTTTTTATTACAATATTATTTTTATTTTTTATTACTATTATATTATTATAATTATTGTTCTTAAATATTAATTATTATTATTATTATTATTGTTATTATTATTATTACTATTATTTGATTTTAAATGGGATTGAGCCTCTTCATACAATGATCTATAATAAAAAGCTGTACTAAATAAACTTTCAATTTCACGTTCTTCCCAATTTTGAGTTGGTGGTTTTTGTAAAAATATCATAATATCTGGAAAATCTCTTTGTTTAATATCATCGGACCATAAAACTAGAAATGCAGCGCAAACGTAAACATGAAAAACACTGAAACCTTCCTTTTCACTGAGATAAGTATCCCACATACGAATAACCAATGGAAATGGGATCTCTCTCATGAGCAAACAATTCATCCATCTAAATGCAAAAGCTATAAATTGAGCATCTTGATCGGCTAAATGGGCACATAGTGAATGATTGATCTTTTCTAAAAGGCCTTTTAATTGTGCTAACATTCTTTGTATTCCTGGTTGTGCAAATGTGTAATGATCTTGAATACCATCTAATAGTTTTGTAAGACACCAATATGAATCCGCTTCAACATTAGCCAACATATTAGATTCGATTTTATCAACTTGACAACACATAATATCCTCTACATATTCTGATAAAAATACCCAAATAAATGGTGTTGCTAAATCGTTAATACCTTGAACATATCCTGTTGATGGATGTCTAATACTCCATATATATAATATTCTTTCTAATAACTATAAAGTTTGAAAAATAAAAATTAATAAATAAGGTCATTTATATATATTTATACACACTAATGTGTTACTATCGCTATTACCATTTGAATTTTTGGATGTTGAAATAATGGTACACCTGGATTTGTTCTTGGAACATCTACCTGAATTTGTTTTAAAGTTTTTCTATCAGCTTCATTCTTTTTTTCGTCACATATATAATATTGTGGTAAACTGTCTCTATACTCTTTTCTTTTTCTTTCTAAATGTTCATCTCTTCTTTCTTCATTGGTTGGTAAATAACCCAATAGTATTTTCCATGACATTGCCCTATATTTATCGGGTATTCCCCTCCATCCCAATGATTTTAATGACTCTAAATCAACATTAGACCCTGTTAAAAGCTTTTCAAATTTCTTGGTTCTATTATTATTTAATTGTGCTATATTCTGTTGTTGACTTGTTTGTGAAGTATCAATGCCGCCATTACTTGAATTTAGTGATGACGACAATGAATTGGGTGAAGGTGGTAGTGATGTTGTGCTTGATGTTGAAATTGATAGATGAGTGGTTTCACCTGTTATATTTGTAACTGTTGTATTTGTTGTTGCTGTCATTGATGTTGTTGTGGTGGTAGTTGTAGTTGTTGCTATATTACTGTTATGTATATTTATTGAATCACCTGATGTTGTTAAATGGGATGAAAACTGTCCATGACTATTATTACTATTATATATACTGTCATAATCTTTTTTCCTATTTGGTATCATATTACTAAATAAGTATAATTAAATAAATATGAGTATTAATAACACATCCTACTACTATTACTATTTAACTAATTATATGCTATATGAAAATACCCATTAAATTTTTCAAATCTGTGTGGATGAGTATTATTTACAGGCTTTGCAATACCTGGACTTTTTCTTGAAAACCTCCAAAAAGCCTCTTTGACTGGGCTATTTGTATCACTATGACTATTACTCATCTTCCTATATATATGTTGAAATTCTAAAAAAAATAAAAAAAAAAAAAAAAAAATATATATAAAAAAAACTATATAAAAAGAATTTAAGCTATTTATTTAAAACATATATATATATATTCTATTTTTTTTATTATTTTATAATGCTGCTGTTGAACCTATGTTAAATAAATATTTTTCTCTGTTAACATAAAAAAATTAGTTTTTTATTCACCAAAAAAAAAAATTAAAAAAAATAAAAATAAAAATAAAATAAAAAAAATATTTTTTTAAAAAAAAATATAAAAAAAACAAAAAATATTATTTATTTATTTAATTATTAAATTGATTATTATTTATATAAATAATATATAAAAAAATAAAAAATACCCACACTATTTTTGTAAATCTATAAACCAAGTTATATTTATATATAAATAAAAAAATTTTAAATTGTTTTTTTTTTTTTATAAAAAAATTTTAAGTTTTGTTTTAAAATAAAAAAAATAAAAAAATTAATAAAACAATATATATGTGAGTGTGGGAGGGTTTTTTTGTTGGTTATTTATCTAATGAATTTATTTACTAATTTAGTAGTACAGTTAAGGAGAAAATTAATTTTAAAAATAAAAATAAAATAAAAAATTAAAATAATAATAAAATGTGTTGTTGGTGTGTCATGTGAACATTATACAGTTATAATCTTACATTTATTATAATAATATTCCAATATGATTTCTCTATTTGTTCATTATAAATAAAAAAAAATAACAAAAAAAAAAAAAACAACACAACGGCAAATCGAAAATTTAAAAATAAAATAAATATTTATAAAAAAAAAAAAAAAGATATTTTTATAAAAAAAATTAAAAAAAAAAAAATTAAAAAAAAAAAATCTAGATTTAATATTTTATTCTCTTTTTCTTTTATTACCATCATCCAAGTCCATTTTTGTAGATTGGGTTAAAGTTGATGATTGAGTTTGTTGTTTTTTATTTGATTTTACAATTGGTTGTTTTTTGGTAGTGGTGGAGGTTGTAGTTGTTGCAGTTTGTTTGGATGGTAAAGTTTCTTCTTCAAGTTCTAGGATTTCCTCATCATTAATTTCATCATTATTATTATTATCATTATTATCTTTATTATCTTTATGTTTATTGTGAGGTATTAAATTTCCTGTTGGTTGTGTATCTTCTTTTCTTTCAATTTTCCATAATTCCAAATCTTTTAAAAGTGATGGGTCTGAAACTATAGCAGTACCTTTAGTTTTTCTAGTTATTGCGTGTAAAACTGCAGAATGTGGGTGTTTACTAACTGATGCTTTTGCTTGATCAAATGTTAATCCAAATAAATGACCTCTATAATATTATTGTGAAGATTGGTATACATTAGTTAATTATTTATAATAGATATTTTTAATATTTCTATCAATTGAAATACTTACAAATTTGAAATATCATATGGGCTTCTTAAAGTTGTTTGTGATTTACCAGAACTACTTAAAATTATATTTTTACCAAATGATGATCTAACAAGGGATGATATCATGTTAAAGAATGCTGGTCTATCTTTATCATGAAAAACATTTGTATATAAAAGTTCTAAAAATATACCTTTTGCAATGGCCTGTCTAACTCTCTCGGGTTTAATAAGAAACTTTGATTGTGTATTGACTGTAATAATATCGATATCGTTTGAGTTACATGCAGCGTTGAATATTGCTGGGTCGACAGGTACAATACTGACAATGTCATATGAGTTTACAACTGGGTTATTTGAATTGATTAAATTAAAATCTGCCATTGTTTTACATATAACTTCTAATCTTGTATATTGCTTTAATGTTTTATTAGCACTGCCTACATTCATCCATCCTGATACTGTACTATTTTCCAAATCTTCCTCTTTAATCTCAATCTTTTTAATTTTGCAAATATCTTTATAACTTATTTTACCATCGACTGTGTGTGTTAATGCAACTGAATCATATCCAACTACAATACATAAAAATAATATTAGTATAATAATATAAAATTATAAAATCGAAATAATAATCTATTTACGTTTTGTATGGAGTAATAAAATGTTCTTTAATTTGGCTTCTGGCAATGATGCATCTACATTCAAGTCATAATATACCATTTTATTTATTTATCTATATTAGGAAAAAGAGATTAGTTTATCTCTTTTGTAATTAATTTATAAATTTATAAAAATAAAAATAAAAGAAAATAAAAAAATAATTTACGAAAAAATATGAAAATTAGAAAAAAAAAATAAAAAAAAAAAAATTAAAATTTTAAAAAATTATTGTGATTTATTTTTATTTACTATTTTAATTAAAATCAATTTGATTCAAGTCATAGAATATATTTGGTTTATTATTTTGCAAAACAAGTGGTTCAGAGATTAGACACATTACGGTAGTGATTACGCCGGAAAAAATAACATCAAATGGCTTCCAAATGATTAATACCAATAAAATGATCTGGGAATTTAACCAAATTTCGTTAATTTTCAAGGCAGACAATATCATTACTACAATAAAGACAACGATAAACGATATCGATAATGATATGGCCAGTGTAGTAATGTACATAAAGTTATGGGCTACAGTTAGCTTGGTGGGGTTGTTGGTCATCAAAGTAAAGGTCTTTCTGGCGGATGTGCAGTAGGATTCACCGTATATAGCAACCATCGAGAAAGAGTAAACGTTAAAGGTGAATAGTATACGATTAAAGCAGCACAAGATATTAGCCAACAAATTAAAAAAGAAACGAAGTCCGGGTAATCTTGCAAACATCCTGCAGAGCATCTCCAATGTTGTTATGGCACATACAATCAACGAACCTAGTGCAATACTTCCAAATGATGTGGTCATGGCTCTTGAAAATGATGAAAGGCATGGATTTGGTGGCATGTTTGAAAAGTCTTCGTTGGCAAAGAAATACCAGGCAGCAAAAAGACCGGAACTTGTGCTATAGCAGATATAGATTATTACATATTGGGTCCAGTACATGTTGAAAAATAGGAACAATACTTTCATGACGCCAAAGAAGCTATTGGCCTCATAGATTGCAAAGCCTGCAGTGTAGACCCATAGATTACAAAAGACCATTGTTAAAACGAGTGAAATGAAGCTAACACCGATAATGGATGGGTATTTCTCGACGACGGTGATGGAGACCGATATGACTTTGGCAGCAAATGAAATCTTACTTCTAAAGCAAAAGAAAAAGCTTACAATGCAAACAAGTGTTACAAATGCCAACGAAGCACAGAAGTACTTTTCATTTCCGATAAAGAGTGCTATACCGAGTATCAACATTACCACCAAAAAGAAGAAACTGGTTTTAATCATATTTACAGGATGGATCTTGAATATTCTCTTCCAAATCAAGAAAAATATTAAAATCAATGGAACTACAATTAAAATGGCAAGGAAACCTTGGAAAACATAGCTAACTATACCCTCTCTAATTATAGGATCATTAATCAAAGAGCTTACAAACAACAGTACAAACAGTGCCATTTGGACAAAAAATAAAACTGAAAACATGGTATCCTTATGTTTTGGTTTGTCTGGGAATCTGCCGCCAAATCCCCCGCCATCGTTCAAAGACATTCTCTCTTCTCTTTTATCAACTACTACGCCATTTACAATTATTCTAGTTGGTTTTTTTTTAAATAAAGATTTAAAAAAATTTGAGCTTTTATTTACTATACCATCATTATTATCACTAGTATTGTTGTTATTATTATTATTATTATTACTATTTATATCGATTTCGGAATATCCTTTATCATTTTCATTATTTATTGTGTAGATACTATTATTGTTATTATTATTAATATTATTATTATTACAGTCTTCAGAGGCTTCATTTAATCTTTCATATGGCTTTTTATCTTCTATACCCATTTTTTTTAATATTCTATTTATTATAAAATAAAATTAATAAAATTGATATTAAAAAAAGATAAAAATAATAAATTTGAGTATTATTATAACAATAATTAAACTTTTATTTAATTTTTTCTTTTATTTGTTTTTTTTTTTTTCTATTTAATTTAAATTATATTTATTTATTTATTTTTAATTTTTTGAGTTCCAAATTTAGTTATTACCAATAATTTAACTAATCTATCTAATTTTTTTTTTTTTTTTTTTCAATATTATATTTTTAAATTTATATTGTCGCATCCCTTAAAATTTATTTTTAATCCACCAACACACTCCTGTCAATCTCCCCCCCAAACTTTTTTTTTAAATTTTAATAAAGTTTTTTACTACAAATTAAACACTTACCACACAACACTCCCCCACACTAAAAAACAATATGAATTAAATATATAAATTAAAAGAAAAAGAATACATCATTTAAATAATATTAATTTTTTTGCTCGAAAAATTAAAAAAAAAAAAAGTAAATGTTTAATACAACAAATTGTTATTTTATATTGTGTTAAAATTGATATAAGGTAGCCTAAATTCATAGGATTTTTTTAAATAAACACTCTAATTTGGTTATTGCTAAAATAGACAACCACATTAGGTGATGCTATAAAATTGTTATTCAATATTATTATATAAAAAAATTTAAATTAACTTATTATACATCAAGATTTGATTTTTATCCACACAAAGTAATCAAAAAAAAATAAAAACAAAAAACAAAACTTAATTTTAAAAAATACAACTTTATATTTTTATTAGTGGTAATAAAAAAAATTATAATTATTATTACTGTTATTAATACTATTAAGCTTGAACTAGTTGGTTATTAATTTTATAATTAAAACCAAATGATAAATCTCTATCACCAGATAAAAGAATTTGTTCAAAGAAAAATGTATTGTTAGTATTTGGCATTTCTACGGTAACTGGAATTACACCTTGTCTCTTATTTGGAACTGGAGCTGAGGATTTACTTAAAAAACTATGACTTTTTTTAGCTTTGTCGCTAAAATCAATACTTTCTCTTCTATTTAAATTCTTTCTACGATGGGATTGGCCAGGTGCTGGATTGGAATCAGAGGCTGATGATGATGGAGCGGGTATTTGGAAATATGGAACATTTTTAAGATTACCTGTAAAATCTGAACAATGTACACCACGTGGCAAACATATGGTAGCGAAAACTGCACGAAGTGGTAAATCAATCTTTGGTAAAGTGAAACCAAAACGGCCTGTATTGGATTGTCTATTAAAATTATGAGCATCCTTTTGAAGTAAAACAATTTCGATTTTGATTGCAACATTTTGGTCGAAAACACCAGGTTTTAAAATTGGAATTAATAAAAATGGATCGCTATAGGAGGGACGAATTGGTTCACCATCCATCATAGTAGTCCAGATTTCATATTCGAATGGTAATCTGAGTCTAATGAATTGTTTTTGTGTATTTTTAATTTGAAGTATAATTTGATGAACTAGCTTTCCGCTATCGCTACAAGTGGTTATGAAATGAGCACCTTCGCAAATGGAAACCAATACAGCAACATCATTATTTCTCTTTACTTTTAAACGAAGTTGGAAATCTGGTTCTAAATATTTATAGCTTAAAAGAATTGGATGGCTGGCCATTGACGATAATTGGATTGGTAACTCTTTAATATCGGTTACGCTAAGACCAAGGTTACCAATATCCGAGATTTCAACATTAGTTCTAGCTTCTATACCAAGATAACCTCTTTGTCTATTAATTTCGTCACCTTTACAAATCATTGATGGAATATTGATTTCACCAGATGTATCCTTCATTGAATATTCTGCATTCATATTTATGGTGAAATCACTATCAAAACCATAATCCAAGGTTATTTGTACTACTCTATTATGACTTGGTGATGTTGGACTTTCCAATGCTAAAACCTCCCATCTTTTTAATGCTTGGCATTCGACATTTACAATGTTGATATCATCTTGGATCTCAATATTAAATAATGATAAATTGCCTGCAATAATCTTTTTTTTTAAAAAAAATAAACATATTAATATTATTATTATTATTTGTGTTTATAATATTTTAATTTATAATACTTACTTTATAGTCAAATTGACATTTTAATAGTAATAAACCTTCACCAATTGAGCCAAGAATACTTTGTGAAACAATAACATTAGGTTTAACATTAACTTTTGGAACATTATTATTATTATTATTTAATTGAATTTTATTTGAAATGAAATCATCATTGATTGTCCATTGTGCTTTTAATATAGTGTCATTAGCAAGCTTAACAAATGTTACTGTATAATCGTTTGCATCTTTTGAATGTTTTTCTGACCACATATCAAATGCTTCTGTGTCAAGGAATGAATTGAAAACTTTAATATTTGCATTTTTTTGTGGAACACGAACAAATACAGAGTTATTTGAGCATTCTGGAATAGATACTTCAAAACCGGCTTCTTTGACAGTTAAATATGGCAATGAGCATTCTAAAGTGATGGTATATCTACCTGGAGCACTTGTGTAAAGATAATAGCTATGATCAGCTGTTAAAATACAAGCACCAAGACTTTCCCCACTAGTCCAATTATCACCAGTGTTTGATTTACAATATTTAATTGAACTATTTAAAATTGTAGCTTTTTGGGAAATTAATTTAATTGATTCTTTTGTAACCACTGTATTATTGTTACTTTTGTTTTTATTATTGAATACTCTAATTTGAAATTCACAATCGAATTGTGCTATTCCACTTTTTGAAGTGATTTTGTAAGATGCACTTGAAATTAAATAATTTACATTTGATCCTTTAGAATCAAGTTGAATTTGTTGATATAATTCATATGGTACTGTAACTTCACCATTTAAAGCTTCAATCATGTTTATAACTATAAAAAAGTTGTATCAAAATTTAATACAAATATATAAATAAATAAAAAAAAATAATAAACTATTTTAAAAAAAAAAAACTTTAATATTGGATATTAATAAAACTTTCTAAATATTTTCTTAAAAAAATATTAAAAAAATAAAAAAATTTTTTAAAAATTTAAAAATTAAAAAAAAAAAAAAAAGGTTAATTAAATGAAATGAAAACAAATAAAAAAAGGGGGATATTTATTTGAAAATAATTAGGAATGATCATTCCATTAATTTGTTTTTATTAATTTTTGTTTTGATTGGTATCGTTACTATGGTTATTTTCATCGCTATTATTATTATTACCATTTATATTATTACTATTATTATTTATATTTAAATGTTTTATATTTTGTGAAGCATCTAATAAATCTCTTAATAATTGATTTTCTAAATAAACTTCGTTTGAATAAGTTTGATAATAATACTCTTCTCCTTCAGCAGCTTTTTGTAATAAAAATAGCATTTCTGTTACTCTTTGTTTTAATAATTGGTTTTCCTTTCTAATGTGTATATTTGTTTCTCTTTCTTCATTAAACTGTTTTAAATATTGCTCTGATTTTGATTTTTCGCTTTGAAGAGATTTCTATAAAAATATTAATTTAAAAATTAATAAAATAAAAAAAAAAACTATGTGTGATATAATAAAATAATTACCATTTGTAATCTTCCTTTTTCTACCAACCCCGAGATTGCTGCAATTGTTTCTGAATTTGATGAATCTAAATCCTCTTTATCTTTTTCTAACCTAAATATAACTAAAATATTTATTTACATTAATTAATATATTTTCGCAAACAAAAAAAACAAACAAAATGGGTACTTACTTTTTTTTAATTGTTCTGTTTGGATTGATAAATCTGAAATTTCTGTTTCTCTATCTTTAATTGTATTTTCTTTTATGGCCAAGCGTTCTTTTAAAGAGTCTATTTCATCTTGATATTTTTTAATTTGAGTTTCTATATTTACATTATTGGTTGTGGGTGTATTTTCAGTTATTGTTTTTACAGTACTATTATTATTATCTATGATTGTTGATTGTATTTGTTTTTCTTCAGATTTCTTTATTATTTCATTACCAATTTTAAAAAATTCAGAGTTTTTCTCTTTGTTGACTATCATTCTATTCTTTAGCTCTTGAAGATTTTCAAATATATTTTGAAGCATTTGATTAATTTTTTCATTTTTATTTAAATTTTCATCGAATTTTATGTCAAATGGTAATATTGCTTTATTGTTGCTACTATTATTATTACTGTTGTTTATTGTATTGTTTTTATTTTTATCCTCAACAGTTGTTGCTGTTGGTGATGTCAAACTATCTACATCACTCATTTTATTTGTTTGATTTTATTCTGTTTATTATGTATTATATTTTTTATTTTTTATTTATTTATTTATTTATTTATTATACTATATATTATTACTATATTATTATTATTACTATTATTAAAGTATAAATCTATAAATTACAATTATTTTGAGGTTAAATCACTCTCAACCCCCTAAATATATATTTTTTAAAAAAATTAAAAAAAAAAAAATAAAAAAAAATTAATAAAAAAATTTTTAAAAAAATTTTAAAAAAAAAATTTTAAAATAAATAATTTTTATACAAATAAATGACTTATCTTTTTTTTTTTTATAAAAAAAGTAATAGACTATACATACAATGTTTTTTAAACTCAAACAAAACTTAATTTAAAAAAAGATGAATATATAT
>NW_003519341.1:0-163251 GCF_000190715.1 Dictyostelium purpureum
ATTTTTATTGGTATGAAATTATTTGGAAGGGGGAATAAAATAAGATAGTATCTATTCTATAATAAAATTAACAATCTAATATATTTTTGATAAGAGAAAAATTTAATAAATTTCAATCTTTTCAAAGGGATATAATAAAAAAAAAAAATAAAATAAAAATTAATAAATAAATAAATAAATAAATAAATAAATAAATAAATAAACAAATAAACAAATAAATAAAACAAATAAAACAAATAAAACAAATAAAACAAATAAAACAAATAAATAAACAAATAAATAAACAAATAAATTAATGTATTTAAAAGATATCAAAATTAGTTTCTATTTTATTATCATTATTTGCAATTTTTTTTTCTAAAAATTTATATTCATTATAAATTTAATTAATATATAATAAAATAAAGGTTTTAAACAAATGGTTCTTAGGTTTTTACCATTAAATAAAATGATCCTGGATTTTTTTTGTATTAATTGCTAACCACGAATTTTTGACTTACCCCTTCAATATGAATGGTGCAAAGGTTAACACGACTTTTATTAATTTATTTTTAAAAGAATTTTTAGTAATTTAATTTTGATTATTTAATTTTTGTTATTTAATTTTTGTTGATTAATTTTTTTTTGGTAATTTTTGTTATTTAGTTTTTATTTGTAATTCATCGATAGAGTTCTGTAGCTTTCCAGGTTTCACTCTAAATATATCTGAATTCAATATCTTGCTAAACTTCTCTAACCTGTTGACTATCTTCATTTTGTGTGGTGTCGTTGACTAGATGGATCTTGGTGTTGAAGTTTCTTATATATATTTTATTTAAAATTTTTATGATGTTTCTGTGTATCCTAATACTGAAAATAGATTGGTCTAAATAGAGTTGATTTGAAAGTTATTTTGTATATTATTTCTAATTAAATTAATTTTTTTCACTTTTATTTGCTACTGGGAGTTGCTTTAATTTCTAGATTTTGTTTTCTAAACCAAACTTAAATAAGGACTACAAAATAATTTTTTTCATCTATTTATATTATTCGATGTTTTACCATATTTACTTGGCCAGAGTAAATTTGATAATGTTAATCAAATATTTCATTAGATTGAAAAATTTCATTTGAGTTCACTTGACTAATTCATTTTAAGTTGGTTTACAATTATTAATATTATTTTTTTTTTTTTTTTTCATTCTTTTTTGTTTTTTTTTTTAATTTTTTTTTTTTTTAATTTTTTTTTTTTTTTTTAATTTTTTTTAAATATAATATTTTTAAATCTAGAAGTTCTAACCAAAAGGGTTGATATAAATCTCATCCAACTTGAACAATATTTATAATAGCAATACAAATAAATGTTTCTGTGATTATTATTTGCCTTAAGTGATCTATTTTGGAAATAACTAGAATTGGACCATAGGAAATTACTTGCTGGTGATAAAGCACTGTTATTTGTTACTGTAGTTGTGGATGTAGTAGTGGCGGATTCAACACAGAGAATGGTAGCGAGGGGGAAAACAATGAAGAAGAAGAAGATGGTGATGATGATCATAATGGTTATGATGATCATGATCACGATGATGCTGATGACGGTGGTGATTATGATGCTGAAGATGGTGATCACGATGATGCTGATGACGGTGGTGATTATGATTCCGATGACGATGGTGATCATGAAGATCATGATGATGATGAGAGGGCTGATTATGATGATGAGAGGGCTGATCATGATCATGATGATGATCATAAAGGGGCTTACTTCTGTTGGCTCTACTCTACTACTATCTACTTTTCCACCACTGATGGCATTAAAAGAGTCATTACTATTATTTACCGCATCTATTAAATCTTTTCCTTTTCTATAAACACCACCCATTAAATTTAATGTGGCAAAAATGTTGCTATTGTTTTTAATTAAATAATTTGAACTTAAAATACCATCTTGGATTGATTTACAATTTGGGAAATTATTAAAACCACAATCATAATGTTGATATGTTGAAGTTTGGGTATTAATAAAAACTTCACAGGTTTCCTCACCACAAGTCGAAAAATTAAAAACAAATATTATTAAAAATAATAATATAAATTTAAGCATTTTGTTTTTTTATTGATAAAATATTGATGGGTTATTTTTTTATTACTGTCTCCTAAAAAAAATTATTTTTTATAAAAGATGGAAAAAAAAAAAAATATAATAAAATCTAAGACTGGCTATATGTAAAGGGAAAAATTCATTAGTATTTATTTTTATCACATATTATATATATATACATATAATTACCTATATGTTTGTTAGCTTGAATTTTAATTAATATTATTTTTTATTGATTTTAAATAGAGTAATGAAAATATTATTGAATTAAAAAAATATAAAAAAAAATATAAAAAAAATTAAAAAAAAATTTTTATTAGTTTCTGTTTAAAATTTGGTGGTAGAGAGTTTTTTTAAAAAAAATAAAGTTTTTTTTATATAGGTAGTTCAGTTATTACCTTTTTATTAAATTCAGCATTATATATAAAAATATTATTTAATTTGAAAATTTTCTTTTGAATGATATAAACTTTTTTTTTCTAAAACTGTTTTAAAAAAAAATTAATTAATTTATCATCTATATCAAAAAATGATCTATAAAATTTAATTAAATTGTATAGAACATTATATTATGATTATTAAAAAAAAATTTACATTATAACCAAAAACAAATAAAATAAAAAATAAAAGTAAAAGTATATTATAAATTTTATTAAATTTTTTTTATATTTAAAAACTAAACTATATTTTTTGATTTCTATTCTTATAATGAACTGTTTGTTCTACTTGAGATTCATATAAATTATCTTGTAGT
This sequence comes from Dictyostelium purpureum, assembly GCF_000190715.1. NCBI lineage: Eukaryota > Evosea > Eumycetozoa > Dictyosteliales > Dictyosteliaceae > Dictyostelium > Dictyostelium purpureum. The sequence goes on from NW_003519341.1 coordinate 2,835, forward strand.
ATTTGAGTAAAATAAAACCATATCTAAATTGTAATTTGTTTTGATATTATAAGGCATTCTTTGTTCAAAGTAATATACAATACTTGCAGTGTTGATTTAGTAGATGAATTAATTAAATTTTTTATTTAACATTCTATATTCATCCCATCTATCCTTTTTGCCTTTGCTTTGGATCTCTTTAATTGTTTCTTTTCGGCTGACCCCTGTCTATGGACTACCTGAACTAATGATACCTGGGCTTTGCCATTAAACTCTGATAAATAATTTGTCACTAACAATTGATAACGGTAACTAAACGCAAACTGATATCCACAAAAGCTTTATTGCTGTTAATGTTCTTTTGAACGGTATAATAATGAATTTTTTTACTTAACCTATCTGTAATTACGAATTCACTATCGCTTTCATTTTTTTTGTTGGCAAATTCATTAAATCCATTGCCATCGTTTCATGGAAATCCAAAACTTAAGGTGGATTTAACATACCATACTTGTTTTCTTTGATTGTTGACACTCCTTACATGCTACATAAGAAGCTATTTTTTTGCCACAATGTTTCTAACATTTAATCCTAATCTTGTTCAACCAATGTTCCCTGAATGAAATTCTTCTAATTCTTTTGTAATATGTTTCATGTCTATTAAAAATAATTTATATTTTGATGTTGTTGGATCTAAAATAAACTAAAACATATACTTGTTGCTTGACTATCATTATTACCAAGAAAGTGAATACCATTAGAGTAACATTTAATTTTAGGAAAGTACCTTTTTAGATTGGATGATAATTGAAGTGAAATATAAGAGCACCAGAAATCTAATGTTTTTGAACAATCACTAAATGCTTTTTATTTTGAATAAAAAGACAAAGCATTTCTTCTCTCATTTCCAACATTTCTATATTGTAATAAAGAATTTTTTGATGATTAGCAACGTTTGCCAATATTCTAAATTGTTTAGGCTTTGTGCTTTCTCTTAGTGTTGGTGGTTCTTGATCTATATATTTGAGAGCATTCAATAAATGATAATATTCTAATTTTAACTGGCCAACGTTAAAAAGAGCTAAATCAAGTTTTCTAGTGATTGAAATAATTTTGATTGGATCCTTTCTGGAGCTAATTCTAAGGAGATCGGAAATACTTATAGATTTTCTTGCTATTATACGTGCCTACATCACTTGTGTAGATTTGTTTTTGTTGAACATTGGACTTACTAATATTCTAACTTCTTAGTTGGATATCACCACAAAACCATGAAGTTCTTAATTGTAGTCGGTTCTGTATATAAATTTTCGATAGTTTGATACTTCTATCTGAAATTATATTAAACTTTTGTTATGTGTCTTGAATAAATAATAATATCAAAAGCATTCTATCTTCTGAACCAGTAGCAAATTTGGAGCTATTAAATTGTAAAAGATCAATATCGCATAATCGACTTCCAATTTTAATACATGGAACACTGGTTTAACGACCTTTACTAGGAAGTGGAATATCAGCTAATTGAACACCAATACCTTGATATGGAACAGCAACATATTCACGATTAACAGGCTTTAATTTTACAACCATTAGCTTTAGATTGTAAAATTGACTCTTTTAACACTTTGAAGACCGTCAACTACTTGAACTGATTCACCAGTACGTGGAACAACAACTCTATTCTAAAAATCTTTACCCAGTAACAAATATCAAACTAATTTATCTTGACCAACAGATGCATAATATTTACAGCTCTTGGATTGAAAGCAATGGATTCAACAGATTTTGATGCATACACATTTCTTGAAGCAGCTAATTGAGCACCAATACCTTGATATGGAACAGCAACATGTTCACGATTAACAGGTTTTAATTGTACAACCATTGCTTAAATATTTGTTTAAAATTGACTCTATTAGCACCTTGAAGACCATCAACTACTTGAACTGATTGACCAGTACGTGGATCAACAACTCTATACAACTAATTTCATCAACTATAAATTTTTTTCTAAGTTACAATTACCAGCGGAATCTATAAAAAGACAACAACCAGCAATAAATCTAGGGACATTTGATTATAATTATTTAAATGGCTGAATATAATGTAAAAAATATCAATTAATATATAGTTTAAAAAAATAGTGAATAAATAAAATATTTAAATATTTACCTATGGAAGGGATTTTACAATTGGCATAATGAGCCGTAATGGTACTCTGAAATGTGGGATAATAAAACATAATAGTTGCTTTTAACTTTTGGTTTAATTTCGATGAAGAAACCAGTTTGGGAAGCAACTGATGATATAATTGTAATATTAATTTTAAAGATTTCAGCTGCTGCGACTAAAGTTAAATGATCACCCCATGTACCATTTTTTGACATATTGTTGCAATATTCTTCCCAACTTGAATCATAGACAAAGTCTGATAGGGTGGCACCATTGGGAAGTTTAAATCCTCCATTGATTCTAAGCCAATTAACAATTACGGTTCTAATTAAAGTACTATGGTCCAAGTCACCATAGATTTGATCAGATAGCGAATGCATCTGGCAATTTCCATCGCCTGGAATTTCCCTTCTGATCATTAAACCATATAATTGTATACGTTCATTTAAACGTATCTCTGCCATTTGTGATTGGCTCAATTTATGAGGTTGAACATTTGACAAACCTCTTGAATTTACCAATGGTGTATCGATATCCATTGGAACCATCTGGTCATTAATCATTTGTGCTGCACTCTGTTTTTGTTGTTGGAGTATTTGTTGCTGTTGGGGTCTTTGTTGTTGTTGTTGTTGATATAATTGTTGTTGTTGGACTCTTTGTTGTTGTTGTTGTTGCTGATATAATTGTTGTTGTTCGAGCCTTTGTACTCTTTGTTGTTGTTGTTGTTGATAGAGTTGTTGTTGATAGAGTTGTTGTTGATAGAGTTGTTCCTGTTGTTGTTGGTAAAGTTGCTGTTGGTAAAGTCTCTGTTGATATGCTCTATTTTTTATCTCTTCAAGTCTTTGACGTTCTTTTTCTTGCTGTTTCAAGTATTCTATATTGTCATTGGAGATACAGTATTGGCACTTTTCCTTTTTAATAGAGCATTGGCAACCGTGTTGAATGTTGGTGTTTTTTTTGAAAATGAATGGACCAAAATAATATAAAAAAATGACACCAAAACCAATAAATAAAGAAATACATATTAATAAAAATTTATCCATTTTTGTTAAAAAATAAATAATTATTTGAAATAAAATAAAATGTATATAGGTGTAAAAATAAAAAAATAAATTTTATGATTTAATGTAAAAAAAAAATTAAGCTGGATGTAAAAAAACGAGTGTGTGAATGAAAACTTTAATTTTAATAAATGAAAAAAAATTAAAAAATTAAAAAATTTTTATAAATTATAAAAAAAAAAAAAATTAATTAAAATTTAAAAAAAAAATAAAATTGTTTAATATAGACTTTATTTTATTTTTTAGTTTTAAATTGAGAATTTTAATTAAATCTATATTTTGATTTGAAAAATTCATTAAATTCTCTTTTAAATGATATCCTGAATACCAAGTTAATTGTAAAAAAAAGATTTAAAAAAAAAAAAATATTAATTAATTTCAAATATTATTTCTATATTTGGTTTAATAATTTATAAGTTTAATTCTGAATATATAATAATTACTATTTATAAAAAATATTTAGTTAATAAAAGATTGAGAATTTATTTTTAATTTACTTTTTAGTTTTAATTTTATTTATTTTTGAACTTTAATCCCACCATTATTAAAAAAAAATTTGTATGTATTATGAATGGTTTTATTTTTTTATTAATGAACAACTGTAGTAAATACCAATTCCAGTATTTCCAACTAACTTAAGAATTAGCTTCAAGAACCAATCTCATTCAGTATAAATACCTCAAGTCCTCAGTCTAAAACTTCAGAGGTTTTTTATTCTATATTATTCAATAAACTACAATTTCATTTCACATATAATATTAATATATTGTTGTTTATTTGTTATACTTATTTTACATGTATTTGTATAATAAAGTTTACAAATAATTTGTAAGCTATATAGAGCTTCATTACAAATTATGTAAAAAGCCTGGATGGCTCAGTAGGCAGAGCGAGCGGCTGTTAACCGCTAGGTCCATGGTTCGATCCCATGTCTAGGCGATTCTTTTAGTTTTAAAATCTTCCTGGTGGTTTTTTTCAAGAAATCTACGATGCGGGGGAGCAATGATGGCCAAGTGGTTGATGCACCGCTACAGGTTCAAATCCCAGTCTCGCAGGTTTTTCTAATCACATTGTAACACCTGGTTAATACCTTAACGACAATTGATTGCACACAGGCAATATCCTTCAATTTAGCTTCCTATTAGCAATTGAGTTTCTTGATTCTATCTGAACCAACCTGTTTCGACCTTTGATTCATCAAACTATACTATAACCACCATAGTTTTACTACTCTTACCGAATAAACGCAGACCCAAAGGTTTTTGTTAAGAACAGTAAGATCGTAAAAAAAAAGTGAGATGGAGCTACTTTAGTTATAGATAAATAATATATATATATAATTCTATTAATCAAATAAATATACAATAATTTGTTTGTGAAAACTAATATTTATTGTGGATTGGGTGCAGATTTAGGTTCAATCATTGGCGGGTTTTATATGAACATAAATCACCAATGTATTTATTCAAATTTACAGCTATCGCAAAAACATTTAGTTTAATTGTTTTCACTTTAAACCAACTTTATTTTTCAAAAAAAAAAAAAAAAAAGAAAACAATAATAAATAAAAGGATTATTTTTAAATTAAAATTTTTATTTATTTATTTATTTATTTATTATTTAAAAAAAAAATAAAACTCTGGTTTTGTTAAATCTATTAAATCCAAAACTTTGAAAGGAAGATAAAAGATATTTTTTGAGATTGTAGTTAATGATGTGATGGGTATTTAACTTGATGTGGTGGGGATTGAGGGTTTGGTGTTGGATTTTGTGGGTTAGAATGTTGTATGAATATGATCTTGCTATTGTTATTACTATTGTTATTGTTGTAGTTGGAAAAATATTTATTTATAAAATAAACCTATGAAAAACTGATGATAATAAATAAAATGTAAAAAAATTAATAAATAATTCATTTTTAAATGGTAGTTAATAAAGATTTATGTGAAAAGTGAAATTAGTGTAGATTATAAATTATTTAATATATAAAAAAATTATAATTTCTATTATTAAAATTTATTAAAGGCGCGGAATATTATAATAAAAAAATTAAAAACGTATTACTATAAAATAAAAAAGCAAATTAAAAAAAAAAAAACAAAATACTATAAAAGAAAAAAGGAAAATTTCAAACTCTGCCACAAAAAGAAATGAAATGTAAATGAAAAAGTGTGTGGTTGATTATTATAATAAATTTTTTTTAAAAATGATTATTATAATTTAAACAATTTTACATTTTTATAAAATTCCGATTGCAATTTTTCTAATTGTGGAAATTTTTAATAAAATTAATTTTTATTTTTAATTTTAAAAAAAATTTTCATTTTTGAATTTAAAAAAAAAAAGCATTAAATTTTTTTTTTTTTCTTTTTTTAAAAATAATAGCTTTCAAAAACACAATCTTTTACATTCAAATCAAGTTTATTTTTTTGCATTCATCAAACTCAAATTCACACATAAATATTATTTGTTATTTACACAAACACCCATATATTTTATTTTATAAAAAATAATTTATTTTTTGTAAGTTATCAAAATTTATCATTTATTATTTTTATACCCTATTAATTTTTTTATTTATTTATTTATTTTTTTTTATTTTTTGTTTTTATTTTATTTGTAGATAAATAATATTTAAAAAAATAGAAAAATGATTAATATTGTTTTATATTTTTTTATTTTTATCATTTTTTTCATTTTATATTTTTTTATTAAAAAAATCAGAAGAAACAACCACAAATATGAAGATAATTACTACGAGAGCGATAAATGCAATGACTTTTTTTATGATGATGATTACTATGAAGCATATCATAAAATTAATAACCCACCACAGGAGCCACAACAACAACAAAAACCAAATCCACCACAATTATCTCAACAACAACAATTACAACAACATTCACAACCACAATCACCTCAAAAACAACAACAAAAACCACCACAACTAAAACACACTTCATCAATGCCCGATTATAAAAAACTATTTAGGGCTATGGATGAATATGAAAAACTACAACAAGAACTAGAACCAGAATCAGAATCACCATCAACATCACAACATCAACATCAACATCAAAATCATCAACAACATCATCAACAACACCATCAACAACAACAACAACAACAACAACAACAACAACAACAATCAAAACCACAAACACAACAACAATCAACTCCAGATGTAAATTCACATATTATTGATGGTCAAGGTCAAAATTGTGAACCAATGGACATCAACTCAGCTGTAGAAGACTATGCAGCTTTAACACGTTTATATGATCGTTTGGATCTCTACAATTTGGAGAACAGTAGGGATATTCCAGGCGATGGAAATTGTCAGATGCATGCTTTATCTGACCAAATTTTCGGTGACTTGAATCATGGTGCCGAAATTAGAAGAGCTATTGTTGCATGGCTCAGAGATAATAAAAATTTCACCCTCAATAATGGTGCAAAATTATTCCAATTTGCAAATACTAATGATTGGAATAGATATTGCAACCATATGTCAAGAAATGGTACATGGGGTGATCATTTGACTTTACTTGCTGCTTCTGAATTATTGAAATCCCAAATTACAATAATTTCATCAGTTGAATCTGAAAGAAGCTCAATAATTGAAATAATTCCAAGTTCAATTCAAAATAGTAGAGAAATTTTATTATCTCACCATGCTAAACATTATGGCTCATTGCGTTCAAAACCATAATCAGTAGTTATGGATAAATAATTAATATGTAGTGACATTGGTCTATTAAATTTCGGTATTAGCCCAGCTAATCAATAATTTATAGACAGAAATGGTATGTAAAATAATATTCTTTTTAAAAATTAATTTTAACATATATTAATAAATTATTTATAAATAATTAGGTTCATTAAATTAAAAGCTGCATCGGCAGTTCTCCCAAACGTGTTGAAAATCCAAGTTGATATTAAATGGTAGTTGAAAAATCGTTTCAAATGGTGGTTCAAATAGTGCTTCAAATGGTGTTTTAAATGGTTCTTCAAGTGGTGGTTCGGTGGTTCAAGTATCGCCTCATATGGTGCTCCAAGTGGTGTTTCAAATATCGTTCAATATAGTGGTTACAGTAATAGCGCTGAAAGTGGTGCTTCAAATGGTCTTCCAAATGGTCTTTAAAATAGCTCTTCAAATTGTTCTTCAAATGGTGCTTTAAATAGAGCCTAAAATAGGACTACATATGGTAGTTAAAGTAGTTAGCCCCACTATTAATTTATTATAAATTCTCAAAAAGACATATTACATTATAATTTATTTAATTCTTCATAGTTAAAATTGAAATAAGAAGTTATCATTACAATTTTTATTCTATTTGAATATCTTTATATTCCTTTTTAAAAATTAATAAAATAGTTATAAACAAACAAAATATTAAATTTTAAAAAAAAAACTATATATCAAAGGTTTTTTTAAAAAATATAAAAAATAAAACTAAATCTTTAAAAGAAAATTAAATTTATTTTTAATTTTGTATATTAATATAATTATATTAATTTGGCTTTATTTTTTAAATATTGACTTTTCTATTGCTATTAGTTAATATTATTTTATTAATTATTATTAATAATTTATTATTTATTATTTTATATTTTTTATTTGTTACTATGGTATCCTAAACATGAGATTGAGTAAAACAAGATAATTAAAATGCTTTAAATTAATCAGTAAAAGAAAACTTGTTTTCTTTTTCTTTTTGTCGAATGAGATCTTTTCTATATCTGTGTATTTGCTGAAATGAATTATATGTTCATCGGATATTTGGAGATAGTGAAGATAGAAGATTATTTTTTTTTTTTTTTTTTTTTTTTTTTTTTTTTTTTTTTTTTTTTAAAAGTGAAGATGATTCTTAATGATAAATTAAGTCATCAGTTTATTGTGTTTGGTATGTGTTAATGCTTATATGAGTTTTACCACACTGCATACAAGTTGGGCACGGTAACGTCAATTCGTGTGGGATTCGGAAAACTTGCTGAGACTGGGTTTCGAACCCGGAGCGGTAACTTGTAGGAAATTCGTTCGACCACTTGGCTATCATTGCTCCCCCGATTAACACATTTGAGGAATATAAACTCCGGGAAGATTTATAAAAAATTAAATCGCCTAGACATGGGATCGAACCATGGACCTAGCGGTTAACAGCCGCTCGCTCTGCCTACTGAGCCATCCAGGCTTTTATTCACAAAATTTACATACTACTGGTGTATCAACACTTTTATATTATAGTTATTATTACCATATCTTTAACTAAACAGTATTTCGCAAAAGTTTTGACCCCCATATAAAAAATATATGAAAAAAATTTAATTTTAATCATATCTTAAGTTTTTGACTATAAATCCATTTTAAAAATATTTATAAATAAACTTATAAGGTTTTATTATTTTTTTTTTTGTTAAATAAAATTTTAAAATTTATTTTTTTAAAAAAATTTTTTTAATTTTTTTTTTAAAGCGCCCATAGAAAATGGGGTCTAAATTTTTGAGAAGATAATTCAATTTTATAATAATTTTTTTATATATTTAAAATTTTTTTTAAAAACAAATAGGACAGAATATTCATAAAAAATAGAAAAAAAAAACAATAATGACCCTTTTTTTAGAGTTAATAAAAATGATTATAAAAATTTACAGAAAAGGAAAAAGTCATCAAAAAGATAAAGATATAATGAGTGAAGTAGGTCCTCAGTTAAGAGAATTTTAAAAAATTAATTTAGAAAAAGGTACAATTGAAGAAAATCCAATACCTGACATAATAAGAAAAATGGGCGACCCAATTGAAAGACATTGCAGAAAAAAAATTTTAAATGGGAAATGTTATAATTTAAGTAATACAAAAAGACATATTCGAAAAAACTTTCAAAAAAATGTTTCAATTAGTGCAACTAGTAGGTCTTTACAACATAATAATGTTTTTTTTAAAAGTTTAAAATGTAAACATTTTCCTTCCGAAAAATCTTAGCTCAAAGCTAAGGTGGGCAAAATAGTTCCAAAATTGGGCAGCTGATAATTGGGAAAAGGGTAATATTTGTTGACGAAGCCAGAATTGAAGGATTTTCTAATTAAATGGAACCTAAAAAATGGATTCATGGTGTAAGAAACCTTCAAAGCAACATTTTGGCCAAACGAAGATGAAGCGGCAGCTCAATATATACATGATTCTGTGGCACAGCTCATGGTGCAGGTCGTATATGTATTGTCAGGTTTAACACTAATCCTGAAAAATATTTAGAAATAACAATACAGAGTTATAGAAGAACTTTACAAGAGAAATCAATTTTATCTGGTGATACGTTTTTTTTACAAGAGAATTGCTCTATTCATATGACCCAATTATTGACCGGTTTTTACGAAAAAATGAACATTAGGGTGATATTTGTTCCACTCTGTGCACCAGTTCTTAATATTATGGAGAATATATGGTCAATGGTAAAACGACGTATAAACTTTATTTCTATCAGGTATCCACGTCATAATTTCAATCTATTAATTGGTAGAATTTTGAAAAATATTAAACAAGATATATTTGATAATCTTTATCAATCAATCCCAAGAAAAATACAACAAACAAATAAGAATTAAGGTGGATTAACAAAATATTAAAAAAAAATCATAAAAAAAAAAATTTCTTTTAAAAAATAAAATTATATATTAAAATTTTAATTATCTTTTTGAAAATAATGAACCCATTTTTTTTATATGTAAAAAAAAAAAAAAAATTTTAAAAAATAAAAATTTTATTTTATTTTTTTTTATAAATAAATATAGTTAAGATGTTTTGAAATTTATTTTATATTTTTTTGAATTATTGAAATTAAAATTATTGAAGATAAATAAAAAAAAAAAATTTTTAAAAAAGGGGGTCAAAACTTTTGCGAAATACTGTAATTAATTACCACTAATTACAACATTATTCATTTTTTTAATGATATTTATCACTTTTTATACAATTCATTTTATTTTTACACACTTTTGTTGATTTTTATATAGTCTACATATATCACCACATACACTTTCATTAACTGTTTTAAATAAATCCAAAATTTTCTTTGATTTTTTAAAACTTTTTTAAGTAGACGAAATCTAATTGAGATCTCACTAGTTGATCGGTGTATCTCTTTTATTTATTCTTTCACAAACAAAATTTAAAAAAATAATAATCAAAATAATGGTGATGATAACTTGGATACTAATAATTGCATTATTCCACTACAAAATAATCAACATTCTGCTCAAAATCCATTTTATTTACTAAATACTCTTTAAAATACTTATCCAGAATACCTAAAATGTATTCCAAAATTTAATAAGTCTGGTCACCTAAATAACACTTTTAACATACTAAAAAACCAGAACTATTAAAACAAAAATTACCATCCAAAATCATCATATAAATTAAACACAAATTTTCAAAAAAATTTTTTAAAAAATATTATTAATAATAATGAATAAATCCTTTTTTTTTGAAACAAAAACTACACCACATCACAACATAACCAGTATAATCTAAAACTACACTGGTGCATCTAAGGTAAACAGAACCAAAGATAATACTACCACAACATTCACATATGATTTGACAAGAAATATTTTCCTAAAAAATCATCCAAACAAAACATTATTAAAATCAACATTGAAAAAGGAATATTAGAACCAAAATTCACAATTCCAGAACCATTTGGCTTACAACCAAATAGTATACCACTTTATGTTGATTTTAATGCAATGTTACTAACATTTTTACCATTAAACTAGATGATGAAATTATACCTTAAATTCATCATACCCTACCACTATTATCTAACCAAAAATTAAACCTACCACTTTATTTACCACCAATAAATGATTCATTCGAAAACGAATGTTCACATTTATTTATTACCACTTATTTTTCTTTTTTTTTATTTTTCATTTTTCATTTTTCTTTTTTCTTTTTTTTTTTTTTAAAACAATATATCATTTTATTCTAAATAAAAGATATATATGGCATCTGTACATATCCATAGTCAACCGAAAGGATTAACAAGACTCTACGCCAATGCACTAAAGTTATACCGAGCTGTATACGTGCTATTTAACTGGATAGAAGGTTTCCTTTGCAAGGAAACACTAACCCAAGGTTCTCCGTACAAGATGAAACTTATGCTATGCTAAACTGCCAAGGGCTGTAATGTTTAATTCATATTCTATTAGCTAAGATGCGGGCATCTTTTATGAAGTAACACCACCTTAAAAGAAAGTTGGATCTCCGGAAATTTATTATTCTTGCAATAATAAATTAAGTTACCTCAGAATAATTCAATTTATTCAACCAAAATTGCAACGGTTTAATTTTGCTTCAAGCAATATCTGGTCAATTCAGATACTTAGGTCTTATAATTAATAAAATAATAAAATGGAATAAACATTCCAATATATTTTTAAAAAGCAAAAAGCCATCCAGGCTTTTTTCATGTTATTGTAATGAAATGACCCCCTATTAAGTTAACTAAAATACTTAAATAAAGGTCACATGTGACATTTTCAACTAAATATATTATTTATGGAAGATTATTACTATTTTAAGAGTTATTTATTATAAAACTAATTATTACTATTTTAAGAGATATTATTATAAAACTAATTATTACTATTTTAAGAATATTATTATAAAATTAATTTTTTAATTTATTTTTTTAATTTTTAATTTTTTTTTTTATTGCAATTTCAAAATAAAAAACTTTTTTATTTTTTTTTTTCTTTATTATTTTATCAATATACAAATAATTATTTACATTTATTATAATAATATTCAATAATAAAATTTAATATCATCAATAATTTTTTATATAAATAATATAACACCACTAAATAATTTATCTAATCACCATTCACTCTTCTTATCTACAATTTAATACAATAATGGATTTTTTTAATTTTGGTTTTTTCTTTTTTGTTGTAGTGATTTGTATTTTATCTCAAGAAAATAATATTGAACAATGTAAATTGGTTAAAGAAAGGGACTCACTCAATGCTAAATTAGAAAATCAATTTAGCAAATCAAATCAATTACAAGAGAAAATATTAGAAAAAGACCAAATTATCCAAATGCTTGAAAAAAAGCTTTTATCAGAACAAATAGCTGTAGTTCAACTCTCTTGTGAACACAAACAAACATTGGATATATTGAATCTTAGATCATTATGGATCCGATCGATACCTTGCTAACCATATGGATATTGATTCATATTGAAATCGATGGAGATAAAATTAATAGTTTAGTTCTTCTTTCAATGTTTCACCTATGAGCTCGGAGAAGACTAAATTATTATATCGTTTCATTCAAATTTTCAATTTATGATTTCGATAAAGTTGAAAACAGTTAACAAGTGTATCATCAAAGAAAAATATCAATATTATTAAAAAATTATTTAGGTAACTATAAAGATTTTAATTGCATAATTATTATTATCTTTGAATATAATAGAAACTAATATTTAACTTTAATTCTTATTTAGTTTAATTCATTAATTTCAGGTCTTGTTTCAAATCAAGCTTTTCATTTAAAAGCTCGCAACCATATCACCACCATCACCACTTAGGGATTTCTATTCCAGTTATTTAGAAAAGGGTCCCATTCAAGTTTTTCATTTAAAAGTTCGCAATTCGCCACCACTACAATCCTATTCAATTCAAATCTATCTTATTAAAAATTAATATTTAAATTTAATAATAAAAATATTTTATTAATTTTTATGACTTATTTCTTTATTTTACTTTTGTATACTATATTTTATTTAATCTTTTTCATATTCTCCCCATTAATTTTGATTTTTGATTTATAACCAGTCAAAAAAATAAAAAGATAATGTAAATATAAAAGTGTTTTAGGTAAAGCAAAAAGTTCCAATTAGTGATTGAAAATATACAAAGGTTTTTATTATTATAAGAAAAAATGATTATTAATATTATTATCACTTGTTGTGAACTCCTCCATCCTTTTTTTTATTGAGAACATCATATACAACAGCTTGAATTTGATGATTCCATTCTTTGAGAAGAACACATGATTCAATGGTAGAGTCTTTTAGATGATGTCTTTTATGGGTAACAATATTCTTTCCATTCGAAAAGGTTCTTTCGACTTCGACTGACGAGCATGGAGTAGCCAAGTAATCACGAATAAGAGAAAAGAGAACTGGGAATCTCTTTTGGTTTGAAACATCTTTCCAAAAGCTGATATTTTCACCATTGTTACAATTTTCGAGTGGTAAATATTCGCAAATTTCATTATGTGCGCTATAGATTTCTTGGTTTGCTTTCTTTTTTTTCCAAAATGGAATGGTAGTGTCTAATAAATGATTATAGTCATCTGGATCTTGTTCGATACCTAATAAACTTGCTCTTTTTGAATAAAGTAAATCTAAATTATGAAGATGGAATGATTTTTTACTGGTTGCTTCATTATCTAGAGCAATAGATGATATTTTATCTTCGATGCCATACTCTTGGAAGACTGACAAAAGATGGCTTGCTATGTTTTCAGCTGTTTTCTTTTCTGTAAATGATTGAATTGATAACAATAAAACCCTAGAATTCCTATTTGCATCAAAAAATTGAACCTTGACAGCTATAAATGGAATACCATTACCAGAAGTCCAAATATCGGTTATTGCACCCAATTGACCTGGAATTTTTTTAATCTTTTCTTTGAGAACTATCTTAACATCTTCGACAATAGCGAGTACTTCATCTTTAACAGTAACATCACTTATTAAAAAAGATGTTCCAACAGACTGATTAATAAAATAAAATATGTTAACATTAATTTATATTTAAGGTAAAAAATAAAAATATTGTATAATTACCATTTGGAGAAGTTTATTCATATACATGCAACTACTTGTTTGAAAAGGGAGATCATTAACAATGACATCATTGGCATAATGATATCGAAAATTGAGTGGCGTTAAGTGTATATCTGGACCGTTTTCGGATGAATTGATTGGGGTGGCAGATTGCATAATGCTCTCTTTTGGCTTTTCAAAAACTCTAAACGATTTAATTTGAGCTTCATTATGCGATTGGTAAAGTGCAACTACGTTACATTCTAATGGATCGCCTATATTATTAGAAAAAATATTAATATAAATAAATATCGAAATAATTTTTATTACAATAAAAATAATTATATTTACCATTTAATAAATGATATCTTGTATTTGAAACTGAGTTTGTAATGTGGGTGCATTTTGTTGGAACCTTGTAAAAGTGATCGAAACAGACCCTATAGTTGTTTTCTTTTCTGATATAGTATTTCTTAAGCTTGTAAACCTCAGTGGACGACTTTAAATATTTAACTTCTTTTCCTTTTTTCTTTGGTGGTGAAAAACGTGATACTAAACTTGACTTTAAAGAATTCGAACTTTTTTTTGATGGAGTTGAATGGTGAGGATGGCGGGGAAATAGTTTGTTGAGCTTTTCCTAAATCTTTCTTTTCTCGAATGGTGTGTTTAATAAGTCCTGGTGAGTGTAGTTTTGTTTTAGATGATATATCAACTAACTGTTGATCAATGTTTAAATTGTTTGAACGGGTAGGTGATTTTTTCATCTGTAATAAATTAAAAAAAAAAATTAATATAAAATAGTTTATTAAACCTTCCAATGTATATTACTTTTAAATGAGTTCTTTTAGTTTTACAGAATCAATAAAAAAAACTTTGCTTTTAAAAAAAAAAAAGAAAGAAAAACGAAAGATTAATAAAATGCATTGTAAAACCTAGTGTTGATGCAATCTAGTTATTTGTTGGGTCTATTTATAGAGCCAATTTAGAAAATGTGTAGAATAATATGTTTATTTTTAAAAAAAAATAATAGTAAAAAATTCTACCTTTTTCTTTTGATTTGGATTTGTTGAGGTTTTAGTTAAACTAAAATAAATACATACATTTTAAAAATAAATATAATTATGAATACGTATATTATAATTTAATATTGATTATTGTTTTTTTGGAAAAAAAAAAAAAAAAACAATAATAATTCGACCTTTTTGTTTTGGTTTTGTATTGGTTGAGGTTTTTATTAATAAAAATGAAAATAATTTTATATTTAAATTAATGTACGAAAAAATAAAAACAACACTATAATGTTTTTTTTAAAAATTTATTTTTATTTAAAAGTTTTTTTTTTTTGAAATACAATAATACAATATTGTCATTTTATTATTAAAGAGGTGTGAATATAAGCATCAACAGTGACAAATGGAGCCATAATATGGTTTTGTAAAGGTTTTTGAAAAGAAAATAAAAATATAATAATTAAAAAAATTCAAAATTTAAAAAAGAAAAAAAATTTTAAAAAAAGCGCGGATTATAATTAAATAATTAAAAAAATAAATATAAAAAGAAAGGCGGAAAAGAGAAAAATTGTGATGTGTGTGTGTTTGTGCTGTTATTTTACATCTATTTGCAAATTTTAAAAATGAATAAAAATGAATAATTTTTTTTAAAAAAAGAGATAATTTTTAAAAAAAATTTTTAAATGATGGGTAAAAACTGAGAATAACGATAATTTTTAATCACTAGTTCCAATTGAGTAAATACATCAAAATATATTTTTTTTCTTTTATATTAGATTTTTTATCATTTCCTTTTTTTTTTTTTTATGAAAATTTGAAATATATAACTCAATTTATTTTTATTATTTTTTTTTTTTTTTTTTAATAAAAATTAAAAACAATTTTTTTAATTTTTTTTTAATTTATTTTTTTTTGAAATATCATCATTTTTTTTTTTTTTTTATTATTATTTTTGTGTATTATCAAACAATCTTTTTAATTTAGAAATGATTACTCTTACTCCAGTAACAGGTAAGATTAAATCATTAAATAACATCAATATTTAAATTTATATTTATTAACCCTAAATTTTAATATATTTATAGGTACCTATTTTGGTATTTTAGGTGGTTATTATTTATACCTTTCAATTAATGTTATCAAGTAAGTATTAATAATTAAATTCATACCTAATAATTTAAATGATGATATTTTCTCAATAAGTTTTATAATATAAAAATTAATGAATATTATATTAATTAAAATCATACTACTATTATTTTAGGCAACGTTTAAAGGCTGGAGTTCCAACTGGTGATGGTACTTTATCAATTATTAGAGATTATGCAAGATCAAAAGGTGAAGCCCCTCTTAAATTTGATAAATATGAACCATTAGTTTTAGCTATTCGTGCCCATTCAAACTTTTGTGAATATGTCCCAATTGTTGGTGTTTTATCAATTATTAGCGAGCTTCATGGTGCACCAGCTGGTCTTTTACATGCTATTTTAGCCACATTCACCATCGGTCGTATTCTTCACTCATCAGGTATTCAAAAGAAAGGTTCACTTGGTTCTGGTCGTAAGATTGGTGCTATGTCAACTTTTGGTGTATTATTTTTAAGTTCTGCTTCATGCTTATATTTTTCAAATAAAGATATTATCCATAGATTAATTGGCAGATAAAACAATAAAAATAAAATTAATATTGAATAATTTTTTACACTTTAGATTTTATTTCTTTGATTCAAACTTTTTTATTTTTTAAATTTTAAATTTTATACTTTAAAAACAATCTTTAGTTTTTTTTTGAAACTAATTTTATAAATTAATCACAAAATTTAATTTTTTTAAAACATTAATTTTTAAAATCTGTTTTTAAAATAATTTTCTTTGGATTTATAAATTTTCTAAAAATTAAATTAGTTGAAAAATATTAACTTTATATAAAAGCTAATGTAAAATTAAAATAAATTTAAATTTAATCAATCTTTTCATATTTAAAAATTTTGGTTTGCCCAAAATTTTTTCTATTTCAACCAATATCCTCATTGGTGTAGTCGGTAACACTCTAGTCTTTCACACTGGTACCTCGGGTTCGATTCCCGAATGGGGAGCTTTTTTTTCCATTTAAATCAGGAAATTCTTCCTGGTGATTAATGTTAAACCAAAAAATTTGTATTCATATGCATTTTAGAATTAAATGAATATTACAGTTATAATTATATCTCAACTAAATAATATATTTATATTTTCCTTTATTTTAAATAATTTATTATTATAGCTCAGGATCGAGGTTTAAAACTAGGATCAATCCTAAATTTTAAAAAAAAATCCGGATCCTTTTTCCTAAAACTCGATCCTAAAAAAAATCCTTCATATAGATCGTGTATTTTTGACTCTTATAAAAAAAAACCTTTAACACATTACTTTAATTGTAATTTTATTAAATAATATTCAGTCTTTTATTTAAATTAAAATTTTTTTTTTTTTTTATTTTTTTTTTATTTTTTTTTTTTTTTTTGTTTTTTTTTTTTTATAAAAATGATGAGGGGGGTTTATAAAAAAAAAAAAAAAAATTTTTAATATTTTTTTAATAAAAATAAATTTTTTAATGATCATAAACTTGGTTGAATGAATTTTTTTATAAAATTACCAAAAAAAAAAAAAAAATAAAAAAAAAATATTTTTTTTTTATTGAATACACAAACTCAAAATTAATCAAATTAATATTTCAACACTTTCCCAAAAAAAAAAAAATTAAAAAAAAAAAATAAAATAAAAAACTTTATATGGAGCGAATAGTGTCGTTTAGAGACTATTTTGTGCTATAATAAATTTTATTCCACTTATTATTAATTTTTCATAAAAAAAAAAATTAAAAAAAAAAAGTATAAAAAATTATATACAGTATATTTAAACCTAAAATTGAAACTATATTTTTATATGGATGAACACCAGTTGCTATTATTTTGAAGGAAAGGTTTTACTAGGATTCTACAGTTGATATCCGGTGGCAGGTGCAGAATGGTGACTACTAAATCTTTTGGTTATCTAAAAATGTTCGATAATTATAATAGTTGCTTGGCCAGAGCAATGTATTAAAACCATCAAATAGTAAATAGAAAACTTCGTTAGTGTAGGTTTGATTGGTGCAGTCTCGGTACACTGTTTTAATCTTTAAATTATCTGATTTTAAAGAGTTGATATCATCTATTAAAATATATTTGCCATTGAACTATTTATTTTCTAACTAATAATTATATTAATACTAAATTATAAAAAATATTAAATAAAATATATTATAAACTTACTTTATAAAAAACCTAAAAAGATATAATACAAGGTGGGTTGTGAGGTGTGATTTTTGGCATCAATTGGGTTATGGTTGAGTGATTTGTTGTTTCGAAATCTAAATATTTAAAATAAATATTAATAAATGGTTTAATATTTAAAATAATTTAAATACATAATATATTTTACCTAAATTTATTTTGAATTTACCAGCACTGTTTGAAATGGATGTTTTTTTGTATTTTAGACCAAGTTGCTTTTTATATGATAATAATTACATTGATTTGTGTTGTGGGGGCCCATTCTCAATCTTTCCCTATTGGATTATGATGATGCACCAGTAGAATCGAATTTTGATTCTGGTGCATAGAACTTTGGGTAGTTAGATGAGGCGATGGGTGTAGTGTGGGCGAATGTTGGGGATGCGGTGTAAATGGTGATCCACTCACCAAGTTCTTCATCAAATTCCTCAATTGATGGCCCTTCAACCATTTCCTCATATGCTTGTGTTGGTGCACCAGTACTATTGTATTTGGACTCTGGTGCATAAAAAGTTGGGTAATCGGATAATATTTTTTTAATTTTGAAAATGATCAAAAACAACAAATTTTTTTTTTTTTTTTTTAAAAAAACGACTTTTTTCATATCTTTTGTGATTTTTACAAAAAAAAATTAAAAAAAAAATAAACTTTATATGAAGTCTTTCAAATAAAATTTTTGTATAAAAAAACGTCTAATTTTTATTTTACCAAATAGAACTGAAAATATTTTTTCTATTATATTATTAAAATACTTTCTTCAATAAATTTATTAATAAATAAATAATTATAAAAATAAAAAATAACAGAATCATTTATTGAAATCGAAAATGAAAATACTATTTATTCATATGAATCATCAGATGATTATAGTCCCACTACCCCCAAAAATTCATCCAGATCAAAGGCACAATCTAAATATACAACAACAAGAAAAGTTGTAAAAAAAACAAAGAAATAATGTATAAATAATGTATAATAATAATTAAAATAAAATTTTTTTTTTTTTTTTTAATTTTTTTTATTAATTTTTTTATTTATTTTTGATCCTTTTTGATCCTTTTTTGATCCAAAATCATTAAAATTTAGGATTTTTTAAATCCTTTATTTCATTTTTCGATCCAAAAAATCCTAACTTCTTCCCGGGAATTTTTTTTTTTGGATCGATCCTTACCCATACTTGAAAGGATGGTCGATCTAATTATGTTTTTAAATGCTATGGGGATTTTCATCTGGGTATATCCAAGTTTTAAGAATCAACCAATAGATTTTACTGTGTAAAAATTTAAGTTTAGGGGGTTAAATCCATTCAAGTATAAAACAATAAAAAAATACTGATGACTTTATATCATAACAAGTAAAGAATTTTTATTTAATATAAAAAGAGTTAAGGTTATATTTTTATATAGTTTTATTTTTTTTTATTATTATTATAATTTATCATTTATTACACAAACATAATAAATAATTAATAGTAATTATATTTTATTTTAAAAAATTTATATAATGTAAATTACCATTATTTTTTAACAGAGGGTTTAAGTATTGATGGTAGAGGAAAATGAATTAAGACAAAAAAAGGTATTTTGATTACATAGATACTGAGTTGGGGCCACTCTACCAAATTTTCAATGTGGTGGTTAATTATGTATGCTGTGTGGTAGATTACATAACTAACCACAAATTTTCAATATGGTGGTTAATTATTTATACTGCCTTAGGGTTTAAATAATTAACCATTCGGCTTTAATATACTAACCTCCCCGTGGTAGAGCTGGAAACACTCTTTACAAAGAGTGGCTAATAGTATAAAAAAATATAAAAAAAGTTGAAAAAGAGATAATTTTTTTTTTTGGAATATAATTATTTTACCTGCAACGATAATTTTCGAATTTTAGTTTTTCGAAAAAAAAAAAAAATTTTATATTTAATCTTTTATTTTTGGGAAAAGTCTTGTGTTTGGAAGATTATAAAAAAAAAAATTTTGGATTTCTAAAAAAAAAAAAACAATGAAATAATCTTTATTTTTAAGAGAAATCAGTTTTTTTTTTTATTTGAATTCAATTTTTTATTTTATTATTTTAAATTTTTAAAAAAATATAAATAGAAGATTTGTTCTGTCTTAAAAAATAATCATACAATCAAACAATCAAATAAATTTGAAAAAATAAATATTAAAATTTAAAATGAAATTCATCCTTGCTTTATTATTTGCCTTTTTAGCTTTTGCTAAAGCCGACTATATTTTCAATTCACTATTAAGTGATAGTTGTTCCTTTAGTGTTGATACTGATCAATGTAAAACTGCCCCATGTTTACCTGGTGCTGTAGTCAAGGTTACCAATGAAGGTTCAACAGGTATTCAATTACATTTGGGTCCAGATTGTTCTTCTTTCCCAGTTACACTTCCAATTGTATGTGATGTTGATGTTAAATTAACAAAAAATCATGTTGATTACCTTTATAAATTTGAATGTAATGAATGGGTTAAAAGACTTAGAAAAAATTCAATCTCCCATATAAAATTAATATGGTAAAAGACTTGAAAATAATTTAAAGTCTTTTACCATATAAAATTAATATGGTAAATGAAAATATTTCTATTTCTCATATTAAATTTTTATATTTTTAAAAAAAATAAAAAGCAAATAATTTAAGATTATTTTTTTTGAAATTAATTTTGGATTATTTTTTTTGAAATAAATTTTAGATTATTTTTTTTGAAATTAATTTTAGATTATTTTTTTGAAATTAAATTTCAGATTATTTAATCTTAATTTTATTTTTAGGCTTGATCAAAAAAAAAATCTTATTTTAATTTTTATACATATTAAATTTATATGGGAAATTTATTTTAATGATTTTGGTCCCAATCTTTAGAAAATATTATATATTATAAATAATTATTTTAATATCTATAAAGAATTAAAATTTTCAGTTTCTCATATAAAATTCTATATGTAAAAAGACTTAAAAAAATTTCAATTTCCAATATAAAATTAATATGGAAAAAACTTTAAATATTTTCATTTCTCAATTTTATATAGTGAAAAATTTTATATTTTTAATTTATTAAATTTGATTTATTAAATTTATTTGTTTATTTAATTTATTTTTTATTTATTTATTTATTTATTTATTTATTTATTTTAAAAAAAATTGTATAATAGTAATAATAGTAATAATAATAAAAAATAACAATAGTAAAGTAATTTAAATTGTTGGTTTTCTCATTTGTACGTTTTTCTTTTTTTTTTATAAATTATATAATATAAAAGACTTAAAAAATTTTCATTTCTCATATTGATTTTGTGTAAAAAACTTAATAAAACTTCAATTACTCATATTAAATTTTTATATGTAAAAAGATTTCCAGTTCTCAATTTTTATATATAAAAATATTTCATTTTATAACATAAACAATTAGAAAATAAATAAACAATTGTAAAATATACAGATAATTAATTTTCAATAATTCGTGTTTTTATTGGTTTTAGTTTTCACAAACAAATAATTGTATATTTATTTGATTATTAGAATTATTTATATTTATTATTTATCTATAACTAAAGTAGCTCCATCTACATTACAAATTGTAAGGTACTAAGATCAAATAATTAAATAAAATAAAATTTATATGAAATGTTTATGTTTTTGTAAAATTCGAAAACTAAAAAGTTTTTATTATTTTTATTTTTTTATTTTTTTTTAAAAATTTATTTTTTTAAAAAATTCTTTTTTGATGAATTAAAATAATTGTTAATTATTATTAATTAATATTGATTATTATTGAGTAATGATCCTTGTTCATTACAAAATGCCCAATTTAGCAAAATAAATAACCATTTTATTTTTTGGAATTCACTTTTAAAAAAAAAAAATTTTGGGACATTTACATTACAAAGGGAATTATTTAGAATATCTTTTTATTTAATTTATAATACAGTGTTTTGAGTGTTGATAGTTTTCTATGTTTTGGTCATCGATTTGATGTAGTTTTTGTTGTTTTATTAAAGACAGTTCTTGCTCAGTCTTAAGATTTGGGTTGTTGATTATACAAAATAATATTTCATTTAGTGAATCGTCTATTCCAGTATTATCTAAAGAAGAAACCTCAAAAAACAATTCTGCATTAATTTGTTTGGCTAATTCTTTACCCTGTTCCATACTAACACATTTTTCTATATTTTGGTTTCTTAAATCTAATTTTGTGCCAATTAAAACAAGAATTGGTTGAAATAAATTGTTACTGTGAAGTGTTGTTGTTATATATTGATTGTATTCTTTGACCCATATTTTTGAAATATTTTCGAATGATTCTTTGTTGGTAATGTCATAAGTGAATATTATTACATTGGCACCACGATAAAATGTGCTGATTAGTCTTCTATTTTCGCAACCTCTGGATTGGTCCCATAGCTGAATTTTAACTAACTTGTCATTAACCATCTTTTTAATAATTTTAAAGTCTATTCCAATTGTTGAGACGTTATGATGAACTTGAAAATCTTCATTCATGAATCTTTTTACTATTGATGTTTTCCCCACTTTAAAATCACCATTAAATAGTATTTTGATATTATAAAGTGGTTCTTTATTTAAATTATTATGGTTATAATAATTATTAGTATTATTTGTATTACATATAGCAGTTGTCATTATTTAAATATTTTATTTAATAAATAAATCACCTTTTTTATTTTTTTATTTTATATTTTAATTTTTTTAATTTTTTAATTTTTTTGTTTTTATTTGAAATTGAATAAAAATCAAAATTTAAATTTAAGTAAATTTTCTTTTTTTTTTTTTTTTTTTTTTTAAAAAAAATTTTCAAATAATATATTATATAATTTTTTTTTTTTTTTTTTTGAATTAGATTGTATATATTTAAATAATTTAGTTCCGTATTAACAATAAATAATATTATTTTTAAAATAGTTTAAAATATATAAAGAAACAAAGGATTTCTACTTTTGGTCAAGAGATCTTTTTTAAAATTGTATTATAATGTTTTTAATCTTTCAATTTTTTATTTTTAATTTGTTTATTTTTATTTTTTTATTTATTTTTTATTTATTTTTTAATTTATTTTTATTTTTATTATTTGTTTGGTATTACGTAATTGTTTTGTACTATGTTATATTCATTAGTTTGTAAAGAAAAATACCAGGTGTTAAACTACCCCAAGTTTCCATCAAAGTAAACTGAAAATAACTTTTCATTGCACAACCACAATTTTTTAAAAAAAAATCTAAAGATTATTTGAACTAACCATTACCAAAAATCTTCTATTTACTTATATCCCAATAAACACTGATTATGGAACCAAATTGATTCTAAATATATTTTCGAATGGTAAATCCATAATGAAATCATCAAATTAAATTTAAAAAAAAATAAATTAAAAAAAGTTTTTTATTGATTTTTCGAAAAAAAAAAAAAAAAAAAAAAATCTTCCCATTTTAAATTTAATTAAATTATTCAAATATCTATATAAAAAATGAATTTTATATAAATTGTAGAAATAAAATTGAAAAAAAAAAAATTAGAAAAACTATAAATTAAAAAACAAAATTATAAAAATAATAAAATACAATATATAATATATAATGACAAAATTAAAAGTTGGAGATAAAGCACCAGAGTTTACATGTAAAGATAAAGATGGTAAAGATGTTAGTTTAAGCCAATTCTCAGGAATCGTTGTATTGTACTTTTATCCAAAGGATGATAGTTCGGTCTGTACTAAACAAGCATGTGAATTTAGAGACAAATATCAAAAGTTTATTGAGGCTGGTGCAAATGTTATTGGTGTTAGTCAAGATAGCTCTGCTAGCCATTCTCAGTTTACATCCAAATATAGCTTACCATTTACATTATTAACCGATAAAGATGGTCAATTGGCAAAAGAATATGGTGTAGAAAAAACAGCTTTGTTTTTACCAGGTAGAACAACATATATTATAGATAAGAATCATAATATTGCACATATTCACTCTAGTTTATTAAATGCATCCTCCCACATCGAGGAATCTTTAAAAATTATTGAAAAATTAAAAAACCAATAAAAAAAAAATAAAAAAAATAAACAAATTATTTGTAAATTTACTTTTTTATTTATTTAAATTTTCTATACTGTTACTGATAATATAGTTACTATCACTACAGTTATCAATGTCGAAATTATCTATATTGCCATCATCTATGCTGTCATTATTATTATTATTATTGTTGTTGTTGTTGTTGTTGTTGTTATTATCATTATTGTCAATATCATTATTGTAATATTGTTCTAGATCTATAGGTTTGAAATTATATGCTATTATAATAAAAACAAAAAGAAATAAAAACATTATTGAACCAAAAAGGAAACATAGTTGATACTCTGGTAAATGAATTAATCCAATGATAAAAGCATCTATTAAATTTCCAATTGCTATAGTCATTAGCCAACCTGCCACTATGATTGCTTTCATTGATTTAGGTGAGTTTGAATAGGCAAACTCGATACCAGTAATGAGAATTAACACTTCTGCAGCGGTTAAAAGAATGTATTGAGGTATTTGAAGGGATATATGAACTGTATTAGGTTCATGACGATCCATTATCATTTGAATTGCACCTGCTAAAAAGAATGACAAAACAGATAGTATAATACCAGTTCCAATTTTTCGAAGAGGTGTATAATTGAAACTTGTTTTCTGCAAAGGACGGTATATTCCATATTCAAAGAGTGGAACAAACATTAATACTAACAGTGGGTTCATTGCACCAATGATTTCAGAGTCTATTGTAATTGATCCAATCTTTCTATCCATTGAATTTGCCTGTACGACCCATCTTGTACTAATTTGATCAAAGAGAGCAAAAAAAAAGGTTAATGGTACAAAAATAACTATAACTCTAAGGGACATTTTAATCTCCATTATTGTCTTCATGCTGTATTTGATTTTAGCTCTGTCTATCCAACTGTCTTGATATTCGCAATCGTTGTAAGTGTTTCTTTCGGTTACTTTCTTTTTGAATGTTTCTTTTATCCCACAAACAATAGCACCCAATACTTCTGATATAATATTTCCCTGGGGTGCTCTTTTAACATACTTTTTATGGCCTGAGAAAAAGATGACAACTGAAATCGCCAATATTGTTGCAGGTATAGAAAATGCACACCAATAACCAACATTTGTTCTGAGTATTGGAGATAGAAATGATGAAATGAATCCCCCTAAATTACCACACCAATATATTATTTGAAATAAATTTGTCAATAGTTTCTTTTGGTGGGGTCCAAATTGGTCACCACAAAATGTAGAGACGACAGGTTTCATTCCACCTGTACCTATAGCAATGAGAGATAATGCGAATATAATACCATATGGTTTTCTATCACTAGGGTCATCACCAACCACCCCAGGTATTGAAGTAATTGCCAATATTGCCCCACCAATGCTATAAAGTATACTAAAATATAAAATAGTTTTAAACTTTCCCAATTTACCATCTGCACAATATGCACCTAACAAAGTACTAATATTAAAAAATAAAAAATTAAAATATAAATAAACTATTAATTTTTATAATTGTTAATTCTACCATTATTTTAAAAAAATTATACTTACAAAAAATAAGCACATGAATTCAGACTGTGGCCAATAGCCGATGCTCTACTATTCGAATAGCCCATAAAGTTGATTAAATAGTTGACAAGTATCCCACGCATGCTATAATATGAGTACCTTTCACAGATTTCGCTCACCAAAATATATTTTATTGCTGGGGGAAAATGGGTCTCGTCACCACCATAGACATACCCATCATACTCTTTTTTTTCTATACAACTTTCACATTCATTCCCAGCAGAAGCTCCATTTAAGTTTGGCGATTCCCTTTCCTTTAACTCCATTTCATTTGACTCCTCTAACACTTTTAATAATTTGTATATTTTTAATAAAGAGTTTTAATATAATAAATGAATAACTTGAAAAAAAAAAAAAAAAATAAAAAAAAAAAATAAAAAAATAAATAAATATAATTACCACTATAGTGTGTGTTTTTATATTTTTTTTTGCCATTTTGGTAGTTGAGTATATTTTTAATATTCATTTTTTTTTCATTTTTATTTCTATTTTTAAATGGTATATTATTTTCTTATTTTATCAACTATTATTATATTTTTAAAATGTTAATCAAAACAAATTGGTATTATATAAATTAAAAAAAAATATTTCTAAAAAATTAATTTTTTATTAAAAAAAAAAAGATTTTTTTAAAATAATTTTTCAATTAATTTGTAAAAAAACCATTTATGATAATATAAATTAATGAAAACTCTTTTAATTATATTTTTAGTATTAATATTTTGTAATAATCAAAATTTTTATATAAATGGGCAAGTAATAATTGGGGGTTTAATATCATCTGACTTTTATTGTATGTCAGGTCTGGTCAACAATATTATACCAAAAGAAAATGTACCAGGAGATGCACATGGTTTATATGATTTCTGTTCCACTCAAGGTGTAAGATGCAGTTCAAATACAATAGATCAAATATTTTTAACACAGACGTCACTTAATCTAGTGTCCTCTTCGATGATATCATGCTTTCAATCATTATCTGTTCTATCACTAAATAATATTGTGACACCTTTTCCAGATTTAATAACAAAAAGTTATAATAGTTTGTTGCAAACAATGTACTTCACAACAACCAACTCAAGAACACCACTAACATCACCTGTAAAAATAAAAAATGTAGATTTAACAGTTATAGAAGAAGGAAACTCAGTTATAAAATTCTCAAATCTTATAGATGTAACTAGTTTGTATGTTTTATTAATTATTTATATTTTCATATTTCTAGAAACTATACTAATATACTCGTTTTCTTATAAAAAGTAAATATTCGATTGAAACACCATTTTCACTTTTGAAACCATTTGGGTTATCATTTGAAAATGATTTAGATGCATATTGGATAGCGGAAAAAATTGATATTGCCTCAAATAATTTTCCAAGCTTTAGTAAGGTCAAATCTACATACATCTGTTTAAATATTGTAAGTATCATTCTTTACAATAAAAAATCAATCAATTTAAATACTAATAATCAAAGATTAATATTAGATGCCAAAAAATGACAAAGTTTCAATTAATCAAAATATTGCCACTATTAAAAACACCATAACATTTAAATTAAATTGTATAGAACCTTATACAAACATATTCGATTTCCCATCAAATCTTGGTAATTTGAACTCTGATGATTCAAGCTCAATGTAAGTATAAACAACACTATAAAAGTTATCAAAACTATACTAAAATTTTCTTTAGATATTTTAATTGTCCATTTATCTCGCCCACATCCATTATAGATTTAAGTAATTTAGGATCAACTAATACACTATCAATTATAACACCAGATAGAAAATTTCATTTGAATGGCGAACTCCCATTAATCCTTGGTAATAAATTAAAAACCCTAATTCTAAATGGATCATATTTGAAACAGATTAATTATAGAATTTTCGACTCACTTACAAGTCTTTATTTAACTAACAATACCATCTCTGGGACTCTTCCTCCATTAAACCCAGACACATCATTATTATATATTGATTTAAACAATAACGAAATAACTGGAAATATAGATAGAAGTTACTGTAATTTAAAAAAACTTGTTTTAACAAACAATAAGATAAGTGGGGAAATTCCAACGTAAGAATCATATATAGTCATAATGACATTATTTTAAAAAAATCTCGACTACTAATTTAAATTTTATTAATATAGATGTTTTACATGCTTTTTTAATATACTTAAAAATGATTTTAATGGAAATTATTTTTCAAATTATGACCCTTTACCATGCAGTAAGTACCATTTCTTTAAAAAAAAATTTTTAATAAAATCCTAACACTATTGTTTTTCACCAAAGCCACAACCATTCCATATAACATGACCTATAAAGTTGAAGCAGATGTTTATACTTTTATCATCGATGGATATGACTTAGGGGGAGACAATTTAAACAGTTTTGTTACATTTTCGGGTGAAAATATGGAGTTAATTTCAATGGCTGTATTAAAACCAAACTCTCAAATATCTTTAAAAGCATCACTCACAGATTCAAATAAATTCGCACCCCAAATCATTTCAATAACCTATTCAGTTTATTTAAATTCATTAACATTCAAACTACCTTTAAACCCATCCCCACCAAGACCCAATACTGTTTTATGGTTTGGAAAAGATGTAACAATTATTGGTTCATACTTTACATATGATAAAACCACTGTTTCTATCATGATTGGGAAAGAGCCATGTATAGTTAGTTCTACAACATTTGACAAAATAACATGCTCCGTTTCAATTGTCGATACCAAACATTCAAATATTAAAACATTCATTAATGTTGGCAGCTACTCTACCCAAATCTCATTAAACCCAGAACAAGAAAATATAATTATTCTTTGTGCATACCCATGTATGGATAATGCATATTGTAACACCGAAATTGGCCAATGTATTTGCGATGAAGGATTCCAAGGAAACGATTGCCAAACCCCATACTTAGAATGTCAATTAGCAATCGATAACAATCAAATATGCGGAAATAGAGGTAAATGCAATAACCAAACAGGTATTTGTGTTTGTGATGATGTTTTAAACCCCTCACCATCTTGTAGCTCCTGTCCCGATCCTTTATGTGGTGGAAATGGTAAATGTAACTATTCGACAGCAACTTGTGAATGTAAAAAAGGTTTTTATGGATATCAAGGACCCAACTGTGCTGTACCATCAATCTATGTAGCATCAGTAGACCCCAGTTCCGAGGATGGTGGTAATGCATTGTTCAGTGGTTGGTTTGGATTAAAATCTGAGAGTACTCAAACCAAAGTATTTATAGGGGGAAAAGAATGTACACCAATCTCACTAATTAATGAAACTACAATTATTTGCACAGCTCAAGCTGGAACTGGTTTGCAATCGGTTAATATTACCAACCCATCTATCTACTGGTTCAATCCATCAATATATAAATATCAACCTTCATCAACTAAATGTTTGAATGATTGCAACGAAAAAAACAAAGGTGGTGTATGTAACAAAATGACAGGGTATTGCCTATGTAATGAAAATTTTGATGGTGCAGATTGTTCTAAAATAAATAATAATAATCAACCCCCAACCAACACAACAGTAGATGACGATACAGGTTTAATTAATTTAAATAATCAAAAAACAAAATATAATATATCAATTATATCTCTAATTGAAGTTGGTATAGGTGGAAATATTGTATCTTCGATTGATTTAAAAAATAAATGGTCCAACATTACAACCACAAGAACTCCAGATGGTAATTTACTATATAACTTCACCCAATCAATTCAGTCCAATCAATCAACAATAATATACTTGGTTGAAGAAGTAGAAAAGAGTAAAATATTTACATTTGCAGGAATTGACTTTAAAGTTTCATCAGGCTCAATTAAAATAACAGTATTAATTTCAAACTACCAATTTACAAGTAACTTAAATACATTAAAACTATTATTAGAATCATCAGTAGAAAATATTGACAACCCAGATAATGAATGTAATGATAAAACTATCGATATCAACTCTGCAAATAACGAAAATGGATCTTCATCAAACCTAAACTACATTACAATCAAAAAAGATGCTAAAATTCTAACTGGTAGATTCCTTGATCGTGCTGAGGCCGACGATCGTTCAACTTTTATAACTAGTGAAATTGCCAATAAAACTGATCAATCTTTAACTATTGCAATTAACCTACCACATTGTGTGAAATATTGTAAATTAGATCCTGACTTTTCAGTTCTTGTATCAAATGAATTTAGAGATGAATGCCCATCGTCAAAAAAATGGCTAATACCAGTCGCTGTAGCTGTACCAGTCGTTGGTGTATCCCTAATAGTTATTGCAGTCATCATACTTTATCGTAATCGTTTAAGTAGACTAAATTTAGCAATCAAATTAAAAAATCTTGGAAAAAAATAAAAATAATAAAAATAATAAAAGTAATAAAAATAATCAAAACATTGGGTAAAAAAATAAATAAAAAAATAAAAATTTTGTCACATAGTTGTTTGGTACATAATCATTTATTTTTAGTTTGGTGATCATTATTACGATAGTGTGTGTTGCAAAAAAAACACCATAATATCTGAAAAAAAAAATCTTTTTAGAAATTTGGATGAAAAAATTAATTATAAAAAAATTATAAAAAAAATTTTTAAAAAATTGAAAAAATTTATAAAAAAAAAAACAAAAAAAAAGTTTTTTATTGTTATTTTTTTTATATCCAAATTATAAAAAGATAAAGAAAATGAATACTCCAACAAAATTAAGAAAGTAAGTAATAAAAATAATATTGTTTTAACACTTTTAAAATAATCCAATTATTTATTGATTTTTCGATTTTTTTTTTTTTTTTTTTTTTTTTTTTTTTATGTTTCGAATTTTATTTTTATTTTTTTCAAAAATGTGATCTTCTTTTTATTTTAATAATAGAGCTAATGGTTCACTTGCTTTCCCAGAAGGATTTAAACAAATTAAAAGAAGTGTACAAAGTAAACTTAACCCAAATTTAGAAACATGTTTATTTTCATTCAAAGGTAAAGAGTACAATGCTGAATCATATAGCGGTATTGTATTAAGAGAAATGGGTTGGAAAGATTTCGATAAAGAAGATAAAGAAAGAATCAGTCTCTATTGGGTTGATCAAGTAATCCATGGTGTAAATGGTGTCCTCTGGTCCCCAGGTGGTTTTGAAGATGACAGCTCTTATTTTGGTTATTCATTAAATTTATTTAAACCAACTTTCTCACCACCACACTCTATGGTTTTAAGTAATGGTGATGTTAAAGTAACGTATGTATTTTATTTTTTTTTTTTTTATATTATTTTAAAATATACAGTTTAAACAGTATATCATCATCATCATTGTTTTATTATGGTTGTATTATTATTTATATTAATTTTTTATTTTATTATATATCAATGAAGCTATTGGTACAGTGATTTAAAAAATAAAAATGTTAAATACCTTCAAGTTATTTTTGATACCAATGGTGACATCAAATCAAGAGATATTCTTTCAACCAGCAAATCTCAATTTTATAAAGGTTTAGCAACCAGTGTATTTGGTAGTGTTGCTTTAGCAGTTGGTATTTACTGTAAGTAATTTCACAAATTTTAAACTCAATTTTTAAAATTACCACCACTAACCTTTTTTTTTCTTTTTTTATAATTTGCAGTAATAAAATCAAAACATTTATTAGTTTTGAAGAAATAAATTATAATAACAATCAATACATCAGCAAAATAGAACCTTTATTAATTTATGTAGAATAAATAAAATATAATAATATATAAAATAAAATAAAATAAATAAAATAAAATAAAATGTAGATTATAAATAAAAAAAAACAAAAAAAAAAACCGATGCCATTTTTTTTTGGAACAAGAAATTCGAAAAAAAAAATTTGTTTAACTCCGATTTTAATTAAATTTTTAATTAAAATTAAATCAATATAAAAATAAATTATCTATCTATCAATTTACAATGAAATTTCATTAATCCATTTTTGTATTTATCTTTTTTTTTATCTTTAACACAACACACTTTTTATTTTTTTATTTTTTTTTTTTTGAATAATATATTGTTTTATATGGATATAATTGTATCAAATTTGGAAAAATAAAGGAATTAAAGTAAAACCCATTGTTTTTTATTTTTAAGTATAATTTAAATTTAAAAATAAGTATTGTTTAAATTATTCAAAATAAAAAGCCCAAAAAAGCCACAAATACGCCCAAACCGCTCAAATTGAAAAAAAAAAAATAAAAAAAAAAAATAAAAAAAAAAAAAATTATTTTTTTTTAATATATTTATATTTAATTCCAATACAAAACACACAAATAAAACTGTATAAATAAATAATTATTTTATATTTATAATTAATTCCTATAATATTGTTGTGTGTTTAAATTATATATTTAATTATATAAATTTGTATTTTAACACACCCAAACACCACCCAAACACACTCTCAACAAAAATAAATTAAATTTTATTTTATTTATTATAATTTTAAAATAATAAAACAACTTAACTCCCACACATTTTTTACATAAATAATAAATTTATTATTATTTTTTTTTTAATAAAAAAGAAAAAAAAATAAAAAATAAAAAAAAATCTTAATCATATTTCTCTTTATTTTGTATATAATAAAACTTCACATCCATATAATATTAATAATACAGTATAACAATAGAATAATAAATAAATAAAATTTTAAAACCTTAGATATTTAGCTTTTAATAAAAATATTGATATAATGGAAGAGAATGAAAATGAAAAGTTGAAAGAAGATAACGATAGTCATAATACTGGTAATGGTAATAGTGGGAATGTAAATAATAATAATAATAGTAATAATGACAATAATTTAGTAGCCCCAACTCCACCAGTAGCGGTAAAAGCAGCCATTAGAGTAGTATGTAGGGTAAGACCATTAACAGAATTAGAAATCAGTAGAAACGAAAGATCAATTGTATTTTTTCATAATAGTAATTCAATATCAATTAGAGCCAATGGTCAACCATTTACATTTGACCGTATTTTCAACTGTGAAAGCACCCAACTCCAAGTATTTCAAGATGTTGCTGAACCAATTATAAATGATTTTTTAAATGGTTATCATGGTACAATCATGGCATATGGTCAAACTGCAAGTGGTATGTAATAAAGTAATATAGTTCTAAAATAATTACTGAATTTATTCTAACAAACCATATTTTTAATAGGCAAAACATTTACAATGGTTGGCGACCCAGCTCCAAGCTTACATGGTATAATTCCAAGAGTTATTGAGAAAATCTTTGAAGGGATCAAGAGTTTGAGGGGATTAGATACAACATTATCAATAGCATTTTGTTTGAAGATTTCTGCATTGGAGCTGTATAACGAAAAGCTCTATGACCTGTATGATGGAGAAAGAAATAATTTATCTATAAGAGAGCATAAACAAAATGGTATCTATGTCGAAGGTATTACTGAAAAAGTTATTACCTCAGTGGAGGAAGCTTATGATTTCCTTAATGCCTCAAATAGAAATAGAGCCATCGCAGCAACAAGTAAGTTTTATTTAAATATAAAAAGTAGTATAATAAGTAAAATATTAATACCTTTTTTTTTTAGAAATGAGCGCCGCAAGTTCAAGAAGTCATTCAGTATTAATGATTGAACTATCTCAACAAAATTTATCTGCGGAATCCTCAAAGATATCAAAATTATTTTTAGTCGATTTGGCTGGTAGTGAAAGAGCACACAAAACAGGCGCAGAGGGTGACAGAATGCAAGAGGCAAAGAATATAAATTTATCGTTATCAGCATTAGGCAAAGTTATCAATGCATTAACCACAGGTGCACCGTATATTCCATATAGAGACAGTAAATTAACAAGAGTTTTACAAGATTCACTTGGTGGTAATTCAAAAACATCTCTTATTATCAATTGTTCACCAAGTCGTAACAATGAACATGAAACTATTTCAACACTCCAATTTGGTACTCGTGCTAAAAGTATTGAAAATGTCGCCAAAGTTAACAAAAAAATTACCTACCGTGAATTGGAAGAGTATATTATCAAACTATCCAAAGAATTGGAAAGACTTCGTAAAGAATCAAATGAAAAGGATGCAACAATTATCACAAAAGATCAAGAAATTGAAGGTCTCAAAAAAGAACTACAAGAGAAATCATCAAGCAATCTTGATGATTTATATTTTAGCAAAATTCAACTTGACCAAGCAAAAATATTTGATGATAATATCGAAGAATTCAAAGTTGATGAAAATAATGCAAATAATAATAACAATAATAGTAATAAAAATAATAATAATATCAATATTGAAGATCTTGATGAAAACCCAAATAATTCAAGTCATGACTCAATAAAGATTACAGATTTAGACGACCCCATAGATAATGGTCCAGATGAATATATTCATGATATTATAGTTAACGGTAGTATTCATCACGACAGCGATAAAAGTTCTGATGATGAATCTGGAAATGAAAATAATAGCTCACTAAATAGATTTAAAATTCAGCCACTATTTAATGAATCCGAAATTGATCAATTTAATAATAGTCATAGTAGTATAAATAACTTTTATTCGAGCAATAACAACAATAGCGTAAATAGTAGCATTCATTTAAATTTAAAAGTTTCAACCTCCTATATCACAACCTCACCCAATATCTCCCCAAGAACCTTTGACAATAATTATAAAAGTGATAAGAATAATATCGATGAAAGCTCAAATAACAACAATACAGCTTCACCAACCCTCAGCTTCTTTAGTGATCAATTTTTATCACTTTCAAGTAGTGTCGATGGAGGAAAAATATTAGATAGCGAAAAGGAACCAGTAGAGCAAGAAATAAGTGAAAATAGCAATGGTCATAATTATAATAATGATAGCAATAAAATAGAAGATTTACCAAATAATATTGTAGGTGAAGATCTAAACCAAGTTGTACAAAACCAAGAACAAATTCAAATTGAACAAGTTCTTCAAGAACATCAAGAAAATGATGATGAAATATCCATTTCCTCAGTGGTTACATCTAAATCATTATCAACCGTTGGCTTTACATTTATTGAAGATGATGAATCTCAATCTACAACTTCAAATAAAAATAAAGAAATTGATCAGCTTGATGCAAATGATTTTGAAAATGATAGTGAACCTCAAAAAGATGAAAATGAAAATACTGGCAATAATGGAAACATTGGCGAATTTAATAAATCCTCCATTGAACATGATGATGATCCCCAGTCTCCAAATGAAGATATAGAAATTGATCAGTTTGGTGCAAATGATTTTGAAAATGATAGTAAACCTCAAAAAGAGCAAGAACAAAAAGATGAAAATGAAAATTCTGATAATAATGAAAACATTGGCGATAATGATGATTTTGGCTTCTCTAAAATTGAAAAGGATGATGAAGATAATCCAAACTCAAACGATTCAAATAGCAACATTATAAATAGTAATGATAATGGTTTTATTCAAGATAATAACAATAGTGATCCAGTTATACAATCATCAATCGCAACTACATCCATAAACCCTTCAAATGAAAATATCAATACAATATTAATATCATCTGAAAACCAAGAAGAACCACTACCACAACAACAACAACAATTTTTAGAATCGAACCAGAGAAAACGTATTCCAAAATCATTTTATATGCTTTTCTCCTTATTATTATTACTAGTCTCATTAGTTTACTTTATCAACACACCATCATATCAAGATAGATTAATTCAACGTAGAACCTACTTAGATACACTTGGAATTTATTCAGATTTCCCAACATTTGAAAAACTAGGCATTCACAAAAAATACTCTATGAAGTTCTTTAATGATCTTTATGGTTACAATAGTCAAGAATACCAAAAGGAAGCAAGCGATATTAATACATCATATAACCATCTAGTAGAAATGAGTAACTATTTATTATAGCTATATTTTAATTTTTCCAAATATGTTTACTTACCTTTTTTTTTATCAGGTTTATTTGAGAATACAATGTCATATCTATTGCATTCAACAGGCTTTAGACTCAATGATGACCTTTCCTTTTTAAATAGAAAATTAGAGTACAAGAGCTTAGTTTATAAATTTACAAAATCACCCTCAACAAATAATCACGAGCAGCAATACCAACAACAACTTGAACAATACCAACAAGAAATAAATAATAACAATTTAATTAAAATTAAAGATGAAGAAATTTTAAAAAAAAATAATGAATTAAAAAACAAGGATGAAAAAATTCAAATGTTAGAGAAAAAAAACAATGAAATTATGGAAAAATTAAAAGAGTTAGAAACCATTATCACTAAGAAGGGTGAAGATCAAGATTATCAAAAAACCTTAATTGAGAAGGTCACTCAATTAGAATCAGAGAAAAAGAAATTTGTTTCACTTGTTAGCACTCTAGAATCTGATAAAAAGACCTCAGACACCAAAATCAATCAAATGAACGATGAAATCTTAACACTAAAATCAGAATCACAAAAATACCAAATTGTAGCCCAACCACCATTATTAAAAATCATTTGGGAATATATCAATCCAAAAAATATATTAGATTTCCTTTTATCTTTTTTTTAATTAAAAAATATTAATACAAATAATAATATAATATATAATAATATAATAATAAAACAATATAATATAACAATATAATAAAACAATATACAACAAAACAATATAATAAAATAATATAATATAATAATATAATAAAAATATTATTTATTTTACTTTTCTTAAAAAAACTTTTTGTTTAAATTTTTATTATAAATCTTTTGAAATTAAAACATTTACATCCTTTGGTATTCCTTGCCAACCAAATGGTGTATCTAAAAGTTCTAGTTTTGAAATTTCTTTATTATTATCCTTAATGTTAAAAACACCAAGTAAAAAGCTATCACCACTATTTGGATCATTTAAACCGTTTTTAAAATTATCTTTTGTTGGGCTCCACCATTTTCTTTTTCCCTCTTGCCATAAAATATGATTTAATGAACCATCACTATATGTAATTCTTATTGTATAATCGCAACCACTGCCGTGACAATACCATGGGAATTTTGAAGTGTTGGGTATGACATTTGAAATATCTGTTTTATTGGTTGGGTCAAAATACTTCATTAAATTGCCTGTTGATTTAAAAATTGGATAAAATTGCGATAGTTCATTGGAAACGGTGCTATATGTAAAAACAATTGTGTAAACTTTAACATCTCTTTCGATAGGTGAACCATCATTAACCCCATACAATCCCTTCTCTTTAGTTAATGGTATATAATCGTAATATTCGTTGGTTGTGGTATTGAATCTGCTGTATACATTTCTATTTTGATTAAAATATAAAGCATTTTCAAAATATGATTGTAATGTGGTCATTTCAAAATCTGCAAACATTGAAAATCTATATTTACTTGATTGACCACCAGCACCACCCTGCATAACTGATTGTTTGATACAATATTTGCCATCATCAGACATAACCATATTCTTTTGACAATTTCTATAACTACTTGCACTTTTTGGGACATAGATAGAGAGAAATTCGTTTTTATCGGTATCAAAACCCCATCCAGAATATGGTGAACCCTTTAAACTTCCTTTGATATATGGGTAATCGCCTTTATTATATTGTTCACCAGCATGGTGAAGTCCAAAGCAATGACCTTGTTCATGAATAAAAATACCAGTATAGGCGAAATCACCCACTCCAACACCGCCACCAACACTACCCAATCCTCCATAAGGATCTGCATATTTTCCATTTTTATTTAAATGTAAAAGAGGTGAGTAAATTTGATTGGAAGATGATCCTTCGCCCCAAGCTTTTCTGATGCCAGCTAAAATAGACAAAACAACACTCATAATTGCATAGCCATCGCTCTTTTGATCTGAATTGGTTATTTTCATACCTGGATTACCGTTTCTTGGTGGCATTATTAAATATGGCCAACTAATCTTTCCAAGTGGGTGGTTTTGTGAGATGATATCTGTGAGTGACCATTTTTGAATCAACTCTGCTATTACATTTTCATCAACCTGTCTAATCTTTGAAAATGGTTGTGTATTTGTATCATTTGCTCCAAAGAAATAAAGTGGAAGAGTCCAGAGAACCAATGTTCTTTCCTGACCAACATTTGGTTCGGTTACTATAGATTTAGAATTTGGTTGCTTCGAATCTTCAAATTGAATTTTCAATTTGTTCTTTATCCACTTGCCTGGAATAAGTGCACTATGATGTATAGTTGAAAACTTTGGTCCATCATCTTCGGTTGGTGGTAAATCGCTTGGTAAATTCATGTCAACTGTTCCAACTTGGTCGTCTCCATTCCAAATCCTTGCTATTATAAAACTGTTGTTATTATTTGAATTATCAAACTTTGCCATTAATAGAGTATCACGATTCTGAACCAACTTTAAAACATAGGTTTTGTTTTTTATTGTCCACGAAGCCCCCTCAGATGGTATGACATGTGTTTGAACAAACTTTACATCGCTGACATCCAATGCTATTTGATTTCTGTTTAATCTTTTTGATTCTATAAAACTAATGAACACTAAAAATAATAATATTATTATTAGTTTCATTTTATACTTTTATTATTACTAAAAATAATAATAACTATAATTATAAAAAGATAAAAAATAAAAATATTCTTTTCCTTTAAATATGAATTGTTTTGTTTTTTTTGTTTTGTTTTTTTTTTTTATTCATAAATATAATATTATTATTTTACAAATAAAAATTTAATATTTTTTTTATTTTATTAAATATTTGAAAGTAAAAAAAAACAATTATCATTTTATACTTACCAATAATAGTAATTTTGTCATGTATTGTTATTTTAGATTTCTATTTCTTACTTTGTGTATATATAAAAAAAAATGATGTTTGAAACAATATAAAACTATTTTAAATTATCTACATGATAAAAAACACCTTTATAACCAAAAACGATTTTAAAAAAAACCTTATAAAAAAGTCTAAATGATTGTAGTTAATTATTAATAATTTTAAAAATAAATAAAAAATAAATAAAAAAATAAAAAAATAAAAAAATAAAAAAAAAATTAATTTTAATTTTAAACTTTATTTATTATAAAATATTATTTGATTCTATATTAAAGTATTATTCCCTTAACAACACCAAAAAAAGTCTTTTTTTTGTTTATTGAAATTTAAATAAAAAAAAAATAAAAAATTATTTTTTTTAAAAAAAAAATCAATGCTATTTAAAAAAGAGTATAACCAAAAATAAAATGAACAAGAATGAATGAAAATAAATAATATCAATTATTATTCCAAAAAAAAAAAAAAAAAAAAAAAAAAAGATTTTAAAAATAACATTGTGGTAAACCCCACCACTAAAATAGTTATGTTTTATTATTTTTTTATTATTTTTTTTTTTTATCAAAAACTGAATTTATATATAGACTCGCTCCATATTGTGTAAAATAATCTTTTTTTGGTTTAACCATTTTATGCACCCATATAAAAAAAATTTGAAAAAATTTGATTTTTTTTTGCTTTGAAAAGTGCGCTTCTCGACCATTAGAGAAAATTACACAAAACTTTGTAAAAAATTTTTACATAAAGCTAAAACACCATGGCACAACATAAAAAAAATTTTATTTTTTTTTTCAATTTTTTTTTTTTTTATGCGTTAAAAAAATTATTATTTTTTTTTTCTTTATTTTTTTTGTTCGTTGTGAAATTTTGGTTTGTATCTCTCTTTCTATATGTATATATAATTTTTTATATATAGAAAAAAAAAAAACAAAATAATGAAAAAAAATAAAAAATATAAACAATAAAAAGACTCGATCACTACAGTAAAACAAATAACCAACAACAGTAAAAATAATTAAAATAAAAACAACTAAAAATAACAATCAATAAAATAAAATAATCACACACACAAAAAAAAAAGCCGAAATTTTTTTTTTATTATTCGATTATAAATACTTTTATATTTAATTAATTGTATCAAGAAATAGAAAAAAATGCGATCTTTAGTTTAGATAAATAAAATTCGATACTATAAAAATAAATAAAATTATATGGGAATTTTGTTTGAAAGAAAAATCCAAAATGAAAATTTATTTTAGTATATAGGTTTAGGTTATATAAAATTTATATTAAATATTTTAAAATAAATAAATATAAACACAATACTAGATTTAAAGATTAGTTAGATTTTTTTTTTAGAAAAAAAAATACCAAACCACCATAACAACAATGCATGCAACCATAAAAAAATTAGAAAAAATTAATAATAATAATAATAATAATAGTAATAATAATAATCATAGCAATAACTAAAATAAATAATAATTTCACTATTTGATCAAAGTCTTGTTATTATTTTTTTATCTCCAAAATTTTCGTTTTTTTTTTTTTTTTTTTTTTCAATTTTTTTTTAAAATTTTTTTTTGTCAAAATTTTTGCTAACATTTTTTTTATTTTTATTTTTTAAAATTATACAGAGCCTTAACTAAACAACAAAATGGTCTCTCTTAAATTACAAAAGAGATTAGCCGCCTCTATTCTCAAATGCGGTAAAGGTAGAGTTTGGATTGATCCAAATGAAATTACTGATGTCTCAATGGCCAACTCAAGTAAGTAAAAAATAAATTATAAATAATCATCGTCGAAAAAAAATATTATACAGTATAGAAAAAAAATATTGGTATTTTTTAGATAATAAATAAAAGAATAAGTCACTCATTTAAATATTATTATTTATTTTTGGAATTTTATAGGAGATGCTGTCCGTAGATTAATCGCAACCGGTTTCATCATCCGTAAACCAGTCGTCGTCCACTCACGTTCCCGTGCTCGTGCCCATGAAGCCGCCAAACGTTTAGGTCGTCACAGAGGTCACGGTAACCGTTTAGGTACTCGTGAAGCTCGTTTACCATCAAAAATCCTTTGGATTCGTAGAATCAGAGTCTTAAGAAGACTTTTAAGAAAATACCGTGAAGCCAAGAAAATCGACAGACACGCTTACCGTGAATTATACTTAAAAGCCAAAGGTAATGTCTTCAAGAACAAACGTACCTTAATTGAATACATCGTCAAAGACAAGAAAGAAAAACTCAGAGAAAAACACATCCAAGATGAAGCTCAAGCCCGTAGAAACAAGAACAAATCACTCAAAGAAAGACGTGCTGCCAAATCTGCTGCTAAAGAAGTTGCCAACAACTAAATTCATCCTTAGTAATCACCAAGTAACTTTAAAAATAAATATAATATTAAAAAAAAAAAACCAAAAAAATAATTTAAAAAATATTTTATATTTTTTTTTTTTACAAAATACAAATCAAGTTTAGTTTTTTAGATATATCAGATAATTATTGTTTTAAATATAAAATATTTTTGTGTTAAATAAATTGAATATATATATATTTTTTTTTTTTTACAATTTTATATGGATACACCTTTATTTAGTTTATTGTTTTGAGTCAATTAAAGCTCTTCTTGCTAATTCTAATGAACCTACTAAACCAGCATTACTTCCAAATGGTGATTGAACAATATATTGATTGATGTGTTCTGGTGTTAAATATTTGGTTTTAATGTAACTGTTTAAAATTTTGATAGTTTCTTCTCTAACGATTTCATAAAGAATTGAACGATTTAAAACACCACCACCCAATACAATAACTTCTGGAGAGATAAAACATGTAATGTTTGCACATAATTGGCCCAAGTAGTGACCAATAGTTCTCCATACTGGATCATCATCTGGTATTTGTGAAAGTTTATCTGCTGTAATTCCTAATCTCTTTGAAATGGCACCTGTGCTAACTAAACCTTCAATGCAATTTTTATGGAATGGGCAAGTACCCTCAAATTTATCATCATTTAAAATTCTTGCACTGAATATTAAATAAAATTAAAATTAATATAAATACATGTTACTGCTATTATCATTATTATTATATTTTATTTTTACTTACAATGTATGACCACCTTCTGGGTGTACTAAACCATGAATTGGTTTACCATTTACAACTACACCAACACCAACACCAGTTCCAACAGTTATATATACACACGATGAGACGGAACCTCTTTTGTGGAGATTATGAAAAGTTTCACTAATTGCAGCGCCATTAACATCTGTATCAAAACCTTTTGGACATTTAAAATCTTTGAACCATCCTAAAATATCGGTATTACCCCAATTTGGTTTTGGTGTGGTTGTAATATAACCATAGGTTGGACTGGTTTCATCTAAATCGATTGGTCCAAATGATGCTAAACCTAAAGAGTTAATTTCACCTTTTGATTTAAACCACTCTAAAACTTTTTCTTTTGTTTCTTCGACACTTGTTGTTGGTATAGATATTTTATCAACAATATTTGATGGTTTACCAACTGCAATTGCTAATCCAAAACCTGTGCCACTAATTATTATTATTATTTATTAATACATAGAGTATTTTATATATCTTTTTAAAACATATAAATTTTAATAATTACCCAGCTTCTATTCCACCATAAACTATTTTATCTTCCTCCATTATCTCTTTTTCTTTAATTTATTTAAATAAATATTATTATTGATATTAAAATTAATTGTGGGTGATAAAAAAATAAAAATATAAAAATGAAATTTTATAAAATTAAAAAAAAATAAAAATTTGAAATTTTATAAAAAAAAAAAAAAAAAAAAAAAAAAGTTTAACAAAAAGGGGTGTTTACCTTTTTTAATCTTTAAAATTTTATTACATGATTTTAATTATCTAATTTTATTGATATCTTTGTTGTTTTTGTTTATTTGAGGTTGTGCCTACATTTAAAGATTGATCAAATTCACGCTTATTTTGTGAAACTTTTTGGGTTGCAGTTTTAATTAAACTATTTCTATATTCTTCAACAAGTTTTTCTTTTTCCTCTTTTGTTTCATTTGAACTGAGTGATAGTTTCTTTTTATAGGTTTCAATTTCTTCATCAATACTTTCTAAAGTCTCTTTGGATAGTTGATTTACTGCTGAATGTTCTTTTTCTTGTTCAATTTGAATATATTTTTTAAATTGTTCAATTTTTTGATTGGTTTCTTCTATAGTATCACATTTAACAATACCATTGTTTTTGCAATATGAATCAATTTGTTGTTGTTGTTGTTTTTGTTGTTTTTGTTTTTCCACTTCTTTTTGATTTTGATTTAAAGGTATTCCATCAATATCATCATCGTCATCTATATTATTTGTTATTATTGTATTGTTACCTTCATTACTATTATTATTATTTATATTTTTGCTATTGTATATAGAAAAGGTAAATCTTAAACCCAATAAAAATGTTTTTGTGTATAATGATGATTTATCCCAACTATTTAAAACCTTTGTAATCTTTTCTTTAAAATTTTGTGCAGTTACTCTTCCACTAATAGCTTTAAATGTTTGATTTAAATGTTGAAATATTATAGCTAGTTTATTTTCAAACCTAAATGAAATATTAAATCAAATAGTTAGTATATTTTTAAATTTAGGTTAGTTTTGCCAATACTTACAAGCCACGATAGGATGAAACATTTTTAACATTTACTGTGCAATTATGTAAAATATCTGAAATTAAATAAAGTTTTGCAATTTTTGAATTATTGATTTTGTTTGTTTCTTCTGGTGAAATCGAGTTTTTTAAATATGAGGTTATATTGGAAAATTCGCTTATGTCTAAAAGAGATGATGAGATGATATCTACAATGTCAGAGCTAAATTCAGAGTTTTCGATTGCTAGTACCATTAGTTCGCAAATATTTTCACGTTCTGCTGTTATGTTCTTTAAAAGTTCATCAAATCTGATACGTAATGGTATGGGTATTGGTTGTTGGTCAACTGATAGATTGGTTGGTAGCTGTGATATTTGTTGTTGTTGCTGTTTCTGTTGTTGATGATTTGGTAGTGGTGGCGGTGTTAAAATATAACCACTTATAAGTTCCAATGGTTTTGATTTCCATATATCGGTTGAATCACCATTTAAAAATGAATATACCTTCCAATTATAATAAAAGAATTCGTCTGATTGATGGTTAAAAAGAAAGGTGAAATTCATATTGTTGTATTCACGCTCTTGAACCAAACGCTCCATTCCGAAACCTTCACGACTTACAAAAAGGGCCAATGTGTCAATAATATTCTTTTGAAATAGATTTTGGGGTATCTGTACTTGAACTTTTTTAGGTATACCCTCTAGATTACGTGGTATTTTCATTTGCATTTTGGCCCAACTAACTCTTAAATCACGACCAAATATTTGTTTACCCTCCAAATCGTCTTTGGCTTTATGTGCATCCTTTGGTGATGTAAATGTAACTATTGCGCAATAATTGATACCACGTTTTCTATCATCCTCATTCTTTGGTGCAATCACTTTAATGGCACTAACTTTACCATACTTTGAAAATAGATCTGTTAAAACCTGTTCATTTGCCTCAAAAGGAAGAGTACCTAGAAATAGGGTTGTAAAAAAGTCTTCATCTGTTTCTTCGTCTGGATTGGCTGCTGGTTGAGATTGTGATTGTTGCTGTTGTTGCTGTTGTTGTTGTTGATGTTGGTGCTTTTTTTCTTTTTCTCTTTCTTCTTGTTTTTGCTTTAACTCTTCTTTTAATTCGTCAAT
This sequence comes from Dictyostelium purpureum, assembly GCF_000190715.1. Taxonomy (NCBI): domain Eukaryota; phylum Evosea; class Eumycetozoa; order Dictyosteliales; family Dictyosteliaceae; genus Dictyostelium; species Dictyostelium purpureum. Next base: position 47,487 of record NW_003519341.1, read on the forward strand.
TAGTCTTGATCCCTTCTTTTTTGGTTCGTTTGTTGGGGCTGAAGAGTATTTATCATTATCATAGCTACGGCCGTGATCTCTATCCCTATCGTCATAACTACGCCCATATCTACTATCTCTACTATCCCTATAATCTCTGCTATCTCTATGGTCTCTTTCACGGTCCCTATAATCTCTACCATCTCTATAGTCTCTTTCTCTATCACGGTCTCTGTCCCTATCACGATCTCTATCCCTATCTCTATCACGCTCTCTTTCTCTATCACGCTCTCTGTCCCTGTCACGCTCTCTTTCACGCTCCCTATCTCTTTCAAGGTCCCTATCACGATAACGAGTGCCACTACGATCTTGATCTTTTAATGATTGTTGAGATTGCTGTGATTGCTGTGATTGCTGTTGAGGTTGTTGTGATTGCTGTTGAGGTTGTTGCTGTTCATTTAAATCATCTGACAAAATAAAAGCTCCACCCTTAACAAATTTTGGTGTATCTTTTGGCTTTGGTGCAGACTCTTCAAACTCTTCAATGAAATCTTTAAATACTATATCCCTTTCATATTCTTCTCTTTTCTTTTTTGAATCTAATTCTTCTTTTCTTTTTTGTGTTTGCAATTGTGATTTTAGTTGTGATGTAGTGTTTGATGTTAAATCCCTAATTTTTTCATTTGATATTTTGCTCATCGTACTTGGTGCTAATTTTTTATCATTGATTAATCCAATACCAATTGGTTTACCATCAATATCATCGTCATCATCTTTAATATTATCTTTTATTCTATTATTTGACATTATTGCTTATGTCAAATAATAAATATTTATTATTCAATTTGATAAGGTTTATTAATTTATAAATAAAGATATATACAAAAATTATTATAATTTATTTTTTACAAAAAAAAAAATAAAAAAAGAAAAAATAAAAATGAAAAAAAAAAAATTAAATTTTTATTTTTATTTTTTTTTTTTTTTGTTTTTTTTTTTTTTAACTTAATTGTATTTTTAATTTAAAATTAAAAAGATTAAATATAAATGGAACATTGATGTTTTCTTTATGAACTTTATGAGCTCGGTTTTAATAATTTTATTATAATAATTCAAACTCGAAACAAAGCCATTTTTTTTTTTTTTTTTTTTTTTTTTTTTTTTTTTTTTTTTTTTTTTTTGGTATATTTGTAATTATCTTTAAAAATATCTTGGTTTTTTTTTTTTTTTTGATGTGTTTTGTTTTTTTAAAACCATATTTTTTTTTTTGAAAAAATATTAACAAAATGGTAAAAAGTAAAATTTATTTTTTATTATCTGTAATTTTAATTTTAACAATAGGATGTTATTCTCAAACCTGTGATCCAAAATGCAAACACGATTGTGTTTTAACTGATGGATCGTATCAATGCGAATGCAGAAATGGTTGGATTAAAAACCCAGGCAACTCATCAGATTGTATTGATGTAGACGAATGTTTCCTAGAAAATGCAGGATGCGCACAATTATGCATTAATAGTGAAGGATCATATCAATGTGATTGTAAAGTTGGATGGACTGTAGACCCAAGTAACACCTCCGATTGCGTAGATATAAACGAATGTATCAATAATAATGGTGGCTGTGTTGATACCGAATGTTACAATACTGAAGGATCCTATTATTGTGTAAAGAAATGTGATCCTTTATGTGGCGAAAATGGTAAATGCAATTCAGAAACTGGTTTATGCGAATGTAACACAGGTTACTCTGGTCCAAGCTGTGAAACAACCGCTGAACCAGGTACTAATGCTCCTAATAACTCTTCAAGTTCATCAAATAACCAAACTAGCTCAGCAAGTGGTAGTAGTACAAGTTCATCTGAAGAAGTAAATAAATCACTGGATGCCATAGCCCACCTTTCAATATCGCTGTTAATATTTATCGTTGCTGTTCAATTATTTTAACAAAATATTTAAACTAAATAAATAAATAAGATTTCGTATCTTTTATATTTAAATTTTCAAAAATCAAAATTTATTATTATTTTATAAAAAGCAAAAACAAAATAATCGTAAAATAAAGTGTAAAAGTAATAAAAAAAAAGAATAAATAATAATTCCGTTTTTAAATGTTTTTTAGGTTTTATATTTTTTTTTTAAAATTTAGACTAAAAGGTGTTAAATTTATTGTTTTTTGTCACCAACTTTCTTTTGACCTGGTCTTTGTGGACGAGTACGGATCTTTCTGTCTTCTCTTGAACGAACACGAACGATGTGGCTGTGAATGGCACATGAGATACAGTATTGTGATTTAACGTAGGTTCTTGGGAATTTGTAACCTTTGACGTTGAAGACACCTTGATCTGAAATATCTTTAACAGCGGCGTTTTCGACGATTGGTCTAATGTAGAATCTCTTGACGGCTTTATCCTATATTTTTGAAATAATAATTATATTTTTTCGATTAGCTAAAATATTCTCTAATTTTTTTTCCTCTTTTTTTTTTTTCTTTTATTTTTTCTTTAATATGATATTTACCTTTGGGACACATCTAGCACAGTTGGTACATCTGATGTATGGGACTGAGCCACGACCGTGTTTTGATCTACCGTGATTACGTCTCTTTTGTGTCATTTTGTTCTCTATAATAATTTTATTTTTTAAAAAAAAAAATAGAATTAATATTTATTTATTTTACACACCTAAAAAATCCTGAAATCGAGTGAGATAATAAGAGAATCCAAAAAAAAAAACTAATTACTATTGTTTGATGTTTTGTGAGAGTGATTGATGAGTGAATGTGCAAAAAAAAAAAATTTTTAAAAAATAAAAAAAATTTTGCTCGGTTTTTTTTTTTTTTTTTTTTGTATTTTTTTTTTACACAGATTCAAACGTTTTATTTGGCTATATTATTTTTCCTTTATTTGTAAATTCTTTTTTTACTAAACTATGCTAAATCTATTTCTATAAATCCCTAAAATTATAATCTAACAATCGTCTTTTTTTTTTTTTATTGTCCAAACCCACACACTATAAATTATTATTTATTTTATTTATTCCATATCTAATATTCCATATTTAATTTTTATTTTATTTTATTTTGTTTTGTTTGTTTGTTGTTGAACTATTTTTATAATTAATTTTTTTTTTTTTTGGCAGGGTCACTCTTTATTATCTCTCCTCTATAGAGATAAATCATATACGTACACAAATATTTTACGTTAAAGAAAAAGGAAGAAAAATTCAAAAAAAAAAAAATTTTTACTTTTGTCAAAAAAATTCGCATATAAAAAAATTAAAAAAAATTAAAAAAAAAAATTAAAATTTTTATGAGACTCTTTCCACAGCGATTGTTTTATATGGAAGCCATTGCAAGTCCAGTTACATTGTTTTTACAAACAAAATTTTTTTACAAAGAAATTAAAAAAAAATTTTAAATTTTTTCAAAAAGGCGAAATTAACACACATAAAATTTTAAAACCAAAAATAAAATAAAATCAATCAAAAAGATTAATTTTTTTGATTTCAATTTAACCAATTCAAAATTTAAATTTAAATTAATTAGTTTAAATTTAACTTAATTTAAATTTCAATTTAATTATTATTTATATAAGTTTAAATATAATAAACAATGTTTAAAAATTTAAAATAAACAATTGTTTTTTTTTTTTTTTTGTTTTTTTTTTTTTTTTTTTAAAAATTATATTTAAACACCCCAAATATATATATATGTATATATATTATATATTTGTATAAAATTTTTTTTTTGATGGCTTTATTTGATTTTAATTTAATTTTTTTTTTTTATTTTTTCATTTCATTATTTTTTCAAATAAAATCTTCCAATTAATTTCTTAATATATATTTTATGTGTTTCTTTTTTTTTTTTTATTAACACCAAATAAAAATAGAAAAATTTTAATTTAATGAGAAAAAAAAAATAAAAAATAATTTCAAATTAAAAAATTAATTTATGAGAAAAAAAACAAAACATTTAATATTTGGTTATTAAAAAAAAATTTAATGTAAATTTTTTTTTTAAATTCATTACATTTAAATTCATAAATTAATAAATAAATAAATATATTTAATGTAAATATTTATATATTTGAATAAAAAATAAAATAAAATAAAATAATTTAAATCTAATTTTTTAATATTTTTATTTTTGTAGATTTATTTATTTATTTCAATTCCCTTTTTTATCTAAAAAAAAAAAAATAACAAAAGTAAAATTATTTAAATTAAAATGGGTAAAGGAGGCCATACTTGCACAATTAATAGTTTTTTTAATTGTAATAATATAACTTCAAATAATAATTTACCAGAATTCTTTTCATTTTGCAAAGATAAATCAGAGCCAAAAATCAACAATCATTTAAATAAACAATCATTAAAATTATTAAAAAATAACAACAAAAAACAAAAAAAACAAGAAAAAAAATTAAATAATTTTGAATATTTAAATAATGTTTTTAATAATAAATCAATAAATAATATTTCATTTTCTTCAGAATTAATCGAACAAGATGAAAAACAAGAAGAAAAAGAAGAGTCTGAAAATAAGGACGAGTTATTAGAAAACAATAGTGTTAAAGATTGTTCAAATAATAATAATAATAATAATAATAATAATAATAATAATAATAATAATAATAATAATAATAATAATTTAAATACCATTAATAATGTTTTAATAGATTCAAAAGATAATAGTGATAATAATAATAATAATAATAACAACAACAATAATATGGTTTTAGAAGAATTTATTGAAATAAAATTAAATACTAATAATGAAATGGATAATATTAAAAATAAAGTAGAGGAAAATTATGAAGAAGAAAAAGTAGAAGAATTGGATTTTGAAGAGGATTTACTTGTTATTGGCGAAAATTATGAATTTGAAATAATGAATAAAAAATTAAATAATATAAAAAGATCATCTGGTAAGAATAAAAAACCAAGAATACATAGATACTACCAAAAAGCTCACCAAATGAAAAAGCAAGAAAGAAAGAATGAATGGTTAGCAGTACATTATTCACGTATTAAAGACAAAACACCAAAACACATTAGACAAAGACAATACACTTATAAACCATTATTTGGTAAAGAAGACTCCTACGAAACCCAACTTAGAAAAGCATTAGCCTTATCCGCTTCAGAATACGACCGTCAACTCCGTGGTCCTTCAGCCTCATCTGCACGTAGCATGGCTTTAAGTCAAAATCAAATTAACGATATCCTAAATAGAGAATTAACACCAGAAGATTACGAGCTTTTGTTATTACTAGACACCACTGTTAAACCAAAAACTGTAGATATAAAGGATATCAATAGTCTTCCATTGGTTTCTTTTGGTTCCGAATATTCTGATAAGTTTCCTTCTTGTATGGTTTGCTTAATTTCTTTCGAACAAAATGAAACATTAACTAAATTAAATTGTGGCCATATTTTTCACACAAACTGTATTTCAAATTGGTTATCAGTGGCTTCAACAAAATGCCCAATTGATAATATTTCAATTTTAGATGAATGATAATGGTATTAATAATTTTAAAAACAAATTAACAACAACAATAATAATAATAGTTTATTATAAAATACAAGAATTTATTTTATAATTCAACTAAATTATTTATTTATAAAACAAGCGATTTTAAATATAAATCAAGAGTATATTTATACAAAAGGAATAATTAGTAGTTTTTCTTCAAGTAATAATAACATTAAGTTTTAAATCAACACATAATTTTAATTAAAAAAAAAAAAAAAAGAAATTAATAACTGTAAATAGAATTATCTTTTAATTTCTTTTTTTTTTTTTCTAATAAAAAGATAATAAAATTTTTTAAATCAAACATAATAATTATTATAATTTCATTTTTTATTTTGTTTTAAAAAAAATAATTGTTGATTAAATTTTTAAATATAGGATTGGACCATTCTCCTATTTTAAGGAAAAGAATTCCGCTAATAACCAATTATTTAAAAAACATCCATATAAAAATTTAAATTTAAAATTTTTTTTTTTTTTTAAAAAATTTAAAAATTGTTTTTATTTTCATTTTAGAAAAAAAAGCGCTATTTAAACAAATACACCCATTGTGTAATAATAATTCAAATAATATTATATAATAGCAGTGGTTTTATTTGTTTTTTCAATATTATTTATATTGTTTTAAATTTATTCATTTCTTTTTATTTCAGATGCAAACAACTTTATAATTTAATAAAAAATAATAAATAAAAACATATTTTAATTAATAATTACAATAATAATATATTAAAAAAAATGCCAAGATTAAAACTACCTCAGGGATTTAAAGATCAAATGGAGAAAGAGGCAACTGATAAAAAAAAGAAAACAGGTGCATCAGATCCAAAGCAAACATCTATTTCTAGTTTTTTTGAAAAAAAAGAAGATAGTAGCACAACAAGCACCACATCCACTGCAACTATACCAGCAACCAGAGCATCATCATCATCATCATCATCTTCATTATCACCATCATCATCACCACAATCAAAAGTAACATCACCAACTACAAGAAGAAGTGGACAAAAAATAGAGGTTGAAAAAGAGGTTGAAAAGCCAACAACTAAAGGTAGAGGTAAATCAGCACCAAGATCAGCAACCACTAAAAAGGAAGCAGCTAGAGGAAAGAAAAATAAGGAGGAGTCTGAGTCTGAATCAGAGTCTGAAGAAAATAATGCATCAGAAGAGGAGCTATCAAAATCAAGAAGACCATCAACTAAACAAATACCAAAAAAACCATCACCAGCTAAAAATAAGAAATCAGCCTTAAAGAAATCATCATCATCATCATCATCATCATCTGATACTGAGGATGAAGTTATGGAGTCGTTAGATGACAACGATCAAGAAAATAAAAATAAAAAGAAAGTGGAAAAGATAGAGTCACCACAAATTAGATCAAGAAAAAAACCTGTAAATTTATCTTTTCTTGATTCATCGGATGAATCTGAAGATGAAGGTAAAAAGAAGCCAAAGAAAACCATTGGAGTGAAGAGAAAGAAAGACGATAGTGATTTTGAGCCATCACAGGAAGAGGAGTCTGAAAGTGACTTTATTTCAGACCATGGTTCTGAAGATGAAATTGAAAAATCATCAGAAGAAGAGGTAATTGTTTTTAATTTATTTAATTTTTTTTTTAATTTTATAAAATCAAATATTAATATTTTTTATTTTATTTTTTAAAGGATTTAGAATCTTATAAATTTTCATCAAAAAAGAAATCAGACAGTGGTAAAAAGAAGGCATCTGGTATAGATATTAGTGATGGTGAGGAAAATGATATTGAAATGAAAGATAGTGAAAACAATAAAGAAGAAGAGGTTTCAGGCGAACCAATTGTTATTGGATCAGGTCGTGTTGTTTTACCTGCAGGTACACCCGATTTTAAACCCGATAAGAATGCTGGTAAAAAATTACTTCAGGCTCATTATCAAGTTCAAGAAAAAGAAGAAAAGAATAGACAGCAACAGCAACAAGGTACCAATCAATCAAAAGAAGAGAGTGATGAAGAGCCAGAAAAGCCAACTGCTAAAGCCGCAAAGGGTAAGGGTGGTAAATCCAGCTCAAAATATACACCATTAGAGCAACAATTTTTAGCAATTAAAAAAGATAATCCAGACACAGTGTTAATGGTGGAGTGTGGCTATAAATACAAATTTTTTGGCGATGATGCCGAGATTGCAAATAAGGTTTTAAATATCTATAGCTATGTAGCAAAGAACTTTTTAAATGCTAGCATCCCTTGTCAACGTTTATATTTCCATTTAAGAAGATTGGTATTGGCAGGTTACAAAGTTGGTGTGGTAGAACAGACTGAAACAGCTGCTTTAAAGGCCATAAGTTCATCAAAATCACAACCATTTGAAAGAAAGCTCACTAGAATATATACATCCTCCACTTTTATTGATGACGAGGTTGATGATAGTTTACAAAATTCATCCCCACAATATTTAGTATCTTTTTATGAAGCATCAACATCAGCATCAGGTACCAATTCATCAGACAACACTACACCATCCGTTGAAACAATTTCATTTGTTGCTGTTAGTATTAGAACTGGTGAAATTATATATGATACATTCAAAGATAGTATCATGAGAAGTCAATTGGAAACCGCTTTAACCCATTTAAAGCCAAGTGAAATTTTAATGCCACCATCAGTTCTTAAAAAAGAAAAATCCAATACCTCTTCTGGTTACAAATTTTCAGATCTTACCTACAAGTGTTTAAAGAGTTATTCAAAATGTAATAGTGCCAGAACTCAAAATATGGATAATCAAATCTTTGATTATGATGTAGCTTTAATGAAACTTCAAGAGTTTTATGATAATAACAATTGCTCACAAGTATTAGATCATATCAAATCAATTATGAATAAATACCAAATCATATGTTTGGGTGTATTATTATCCTATTTAGATCAATTTATTCATTTTGGTTCAATTCTCAAAGTACCAAGCAATTTCAAAGCATTCAGAACTGCAAATCATTTGGTATTACCACACTCAACTATCACAAACTTGGAATTATTAACCAATGAGTCTGACAACTCTGAAAAGGGTTCATTAATATGGCTAATGAATCGTACCAGTACTTTTTCAGGTAGAAGAATGTTTACAAATTGGTTATGCAAACCATTAAACCAATTGGATTCAATTAAAGAAAGACAAAGTGCAGTTGAGGAATTGGTTGAGGGAATCAAGGTCAACTCAAATCAGGTTGCATCAATCACTGCCTTATTCAAATCACACATTCCAGACCTTCAACGTAATCTCTCTAGAGTTTATTATAAAAACCAATGCACTCCAAAAGAATTTTTAAACACAATGAGCTCACTAAAACGAATTTTAGAATTATTTAAAGAGATCAGTAAAGGTTATACATTTAAATCAAATTTATTAAATCAAATATTCAAGATCAAAACAAACTCTGATGACGACAACCAAGATGATAAACTCTCTGAAAGAATCAACTATTTCTTATCAAACTTAAATCATGACGCTGCCAAAGATTATTCTTCTGTTAATTGTGAAAAATCAGATTTATGGTTAGATTTCGAAAAATATCCAAAAATTTTAGAAACTAAAAAGGTACATATAATTATAATTTTATTATTTATATTTTTTATTTTTTTTATTTTACAAATATTAATAATTATAATATATTATTTTAAATATAGAGAATTAAAGTTATTGAAGAAGAATTTAAAAAAATCCTTAAAGAAATTAGATATGAATTAAAGAAACCATCATTAGAGTATTTACATATGCCAAAATTAAATTTAGAGTATTTGGTTGAATTACCACCAAAATTTGCAGGAGTACCAAAGACATGGATTAAAGTAAGCTCAACACAAAAAGCAATTCGTTATCATCCACCAGAAATTTTAGAGCAATTAAAACTACTATCACAATGCAGAGAGACATTAAAGATTCAAGCACAGGAATCATGGATATCATTTTTGGGCGAATTCACTTTAGACTATAGTTTATTTTCAAATTTTGTACATAAGATTTCAAATTTAGATTGTTTATTCTCATTGGCTAAAATATCGTGTATGGATGGATATGTTAAACCAGAATTCACTAGTGAACCAGGTATTCAAGTTGTCGAAGGTAGACACCCAGTTGTCGAAGTTTTACTAAATGGCACATACGTACCAAACTCTGTCAAATTATCGTCAAATAAAGAAAGAGCAATGATTATCACTGGTCCAAATATGGGTGGTAAATCTTCATTTATTCGTCAAACTTCACTTATCGTTATTATGGCACAAATGGGTTGCTTTGTACCAGCTAAAGAATGTAAACTTGGTGTATTTGATGCAATTTATACTCGTATGGGTGCTCACGATAACATTGAAAAGGGTAGCTCTACATTCTTTATCGAGCTTCAAGAAACTTCTGAAATTTTAAAGCATGCCACTCCAAACTCGTTGGTTATTCTCGATGAACTAGGCCGTGGTACAAGTACACATGATGGTGTCGCATTGGCATACTCTACACTAAAATTCATCGTCGATGAAAAGAAATGCTTTTGTCTATTTGTAACACATTATCCCCTATTGGCACAACTAGAATCAATGTATCCAAATATTATTGGCAATTATCATATGGGTTTCATCGAAAAGAAGGTTGAAAGTGATTCAGAAAACTTTATTCCAAAAGTAATCTTCCTTTATCAATTGGTACAAGGTGCTGCTCAAAATAGTTATGGTTTAAATGTTGCTAATATGGCCGGTTTACCAAATGAAATTCTAAAGATTGCCTCAATTAAATCAAACGAAATGAAAGAGACAATTACAAAAAGAGCAAACTTGGTAAACAATTCAAATGATAATGAAAAGCAAAAGATCGAAGATGAAATTAAACAAACAATTAAAACTTGGGTCCAAAATTCAAATTCATTATCAAAAGATCAATTAAATCAATTGGTTGAAAAATTAAAATCATTACAATTAAAAGTTTAAATAAAATTAATTTTTTATATAAAAAAATAATATAATAATTATTATATATAACAATATTTAAAACGCCATAGTTTAATATCAGCATATTTGTTTTTTTTAAAAAATTTTTATTTATTTATTTATTTTTTTTTTTTTTTGTATATGTTTATTTATTTATTTATTTCTTTTTTTGTGATTTGTTTTGGACTTGTTTTTTTACATATCTATTTTTTGAAAGTTTGTTTTTCTTATTGCTATTATTTAAATTGTTTTTATTATTATTATTGGTATTATTATTATTGGTATTATTATTTGATTGTTTTTGTTTTTTGATTGATGAGTCTGATTCAGTGTCTTGATCTTCTGATGAAACTTCTTTTCTTTTCTTTTGTTTTTGTTTTTGTTGTTCTTCTGATGGAATAGTATTTGAGTCTGATTCAGTGTCTTCTTCTGATGAAACTTCTTTTCTTTTCTTTTGTTTTTGTTTTTGTTGTTCTGATGGAATAGTATTTGATCTTTTCTTTAATTTTGCAACATAGAAACCATCCATGTTGTGAGTGTGTGGATAATAACGTTTAGTAAGAGCTAAAGATGGATGGAAACGACTTTCTCTGAATGAGGTAAAACCATCGACACCAAATTCAATAGTTGTATCAACAATAATAACATCACGATTACGAAGGGCATAATCGACAACGGCTTCATTTTCTTCAACGGTTAAAGAACAAGTAGAGTATACAATGATACCACCGGTTGCGGAGTTTGCATCAACGGCATCAATGGCTCTAAGTAAAAGTTCTTTTTGGGTATGGGTACAAGTGATGACATCTTGTTCGCTCTTTGAAATTTTAATTTGTGGATCTTTGCTAATAACACCTAAACCAACACATGGAGCATCAACAAGAACACGATCGAAACCTGCTAAAACTGATGGATATTCACGACCATCCATATTTGAGACAACACAGTTTTTGACACCAAGACGATGAATATTTGCAACTAATGATTTAATTCTTTCCTTATTTACATCATTGGCAACTAATGTACCAGTATTTTTCATCATAGCAGCAATGTATGTAGTTTTACCACCTGGGGAAGCGCACATATCTAAAACACGTTCATTTGGTTGTGGAGCTAAAGCTAAAACTGGGAGGAATGAACTAGCACTTTGTTGGATATATTGACCTGCAAGATATTCTGGAGTAGCACCAATAGCTACTTGGGTATCATAAATTGTAAGACCTACTTGTGACCATTTAATTGGTTCTAAATGAACACCACGTGCAATAAGAGCTTCGGCTAAATCCTTTCTACGAGTCTTGAGTGTATTTGCTCTGATTGTGAGTGGACGATGGGTTTCGTTGGCTTCAAAGAATTCCAAAGCTTCAGCAGCATTAAAAATCTTTAAAAATACATCTACTAACCAACTTGAATATCCAAAATATGTGCAAATATCTTCCTTTAAACGATCCATATATACTTGTCTTGAAATACCTGCTTTTCTTTGTGAGTTAAAATCTTCAAGAGTTGCAATAACGTCTTTAATTCTTTGATAAACCATTGGTAAATCTATGCCAAGTAAATTGTCTTTTTTGGCTTCTTCTTCTTCACCTTCTTCTTTTTCTCCTTCACCTTCTTCATCTGTTGTTTCATCTGAAACATCATCTGGTAAAATTGGGTTCTTTATTTCTTCATCATCCTTGGCTTTTTCTACTTTAGCTTTTATTTGTGCTTTTTTAACTTTTCTTTCGAAATTGGTTTCTTCACCTGAATCTTCTTCGTCATCTTCATCTTCACCATCTTCACTTTCTTCACCTTCTTCAGTTTCTGCACCTTTCATTTTAAAAAGTTTTTTATTTTGATCTGAAAATGCACCAGAATTTTTTCTATTAAAATCATCATCTTCTTCTTCCTCATCATCGTCTGAATCTAATAAATTACTGTAATAATTTTAAAATTAATAAATTATTTTTATTATATTTTTATTTTAGTTTTATGATTTATTATTTTTATTATTAGATTTGATTTGATTGGTATATTTACGATTTTTTATTTTCAATTTCCTCTTCGCTATCTTCATAGTCTTCTTCTTCTTCTTCATCTTCTGATGGCTCTTCTACTTTTTGTGATTTTTTAGTTGGAGTATTATTTCTAGTTGGTTTATTTTGGATTGGAGTTGATTTTTTAATATTGTTATTTGGTTTCACAGCACCAACTACATTTGGTTTTTTAGCACCAACTAATTTTCTAACAGGTGTGCTTGGTTTTTTAATGGAAGTATTATTTGATTTCTTATTCATTTTCTAATTATTATTTAAACTTTTATTTACAAATAAATAAAAAACAAATAAAAACAAAATTAAATAATTATCGTTTTTTTGAAACTAAAATTTATAAAAAAAAAAAAAAAAAAAAAACGAAAAAAAAAATTTTATTTTTTTTTAATTTTTTTTTTTTAAATTATTTTTTTTTTAAATTTTTTTTTTATTCCAAACTATCGGTGTGCGTACACATGTAAATTATAATTATCTCTATGAATATAAATACTAACCATTTGGGGCACAAAAAAAAAAAAAAAACCCTTACAAATTAGTATTATTTAATAAAACTAAATTTGTTTTATTTATTTTTAATAAAAATTTATTTAATTTAAAAAATAAAGAAAAAAAACAAAAAAAAAAAAAAAAAGAATTTTGATTGTTATTTGAAAATAATGGTTTGTTCTCTTTGTTTGGTTTCATTTAAATTGAAAATTTATAAAAAAAAGTAATATAAAAAAAAAGATCCTTAACCATATATTTGATTTATTATATTTTTGTCCTATGGGATTATTTTATTTTATTAATGGTTTTTAAAACAGAGTTTTTTTTTTTTTTTTTTAAATGCATAAAAAAAAGTAATTTTTTTTTTTTTTTTAAATCAATAAATGAATTAAATTGTTTATTCTGCAAAAACAAAAAACACCCGTATACCAGAGTTAAGAAAAGTTATTATTTTTTTATTTTTTTTTTTATTTTTTTTTTTTTTTGTTTTTTTTTTTTGTTTTTTTTTAATTTATATTTTCGAAATTTTTTTTTTCATTCCTTTTTAATCTGATATTTCTATAAATAAAATTATATCAATACTGTTGTATTACACTTTAATTGTTTTATCAATCATTTATAATAAAAAATCATCTAATATAAATAAATAAATAAAATAAATAATTAAAATGTCAGAAGATCAAATTAGACACTGTGGATATTGTTTAAAAGAAATTAAAGGTGCCGAGGTAAAGAAATGTGCAGGATGCTTACGTAGATGCTACTGTTCAAGAGATTGTCAAGTTGCAGATTGGGGATCAAAGGGTCAAACCCACAAGTTATGGTGCAAAGAAAATATTTGTGAAGAGGATTTAGATTGGGAAATTAGAGATTCACCAGGGAAGGGCTTAGGTGTTTTTGCAAAGAGAATGATACCAAAGCACACTAAAATTATGGTAGATAAGGGTTATAGAGGTGTTCAGGAGACACCATCAGACTTTTTAAATACATTAATGCCACATCCAGGTTCATTACAAGAGAAATGGGACTTGAATTCATTTTACACACCAGAAGGCGGCGATAACATTGGTATCAGATTAGCAAGAGTTAATTTCGACTGTAGAAACAACGCTACAAATAAATTTGTACCAGATTTAAGTACATTCATTTTAATTGCAATTAGAGATATTCAACAAGATGAGGAAATTTCAATTCAATACTACTTTTACAACGATTTTTCAACTAGCAAGGAAATCAGAGATGCTAGAGAGACCATTATCAAAGAAAAATGGGAGGTTAATTGTGACAGTACATGTATTTGCAAGAATAGCGAAATTAAAGATAAAATTCAAAAGGCACACGAGTTGGACGAATTAATTCCAACCCTTCCATTAAAGACCGAAAATGATGTTAAGAAATCATTGAAGCATGTTGATGATTTAATTAAAATGAATCAAGAGTTATCAAGTGGAATCATGCCATTGTCAAGAGCATACTATGATGGTTTCCAAATCGCAATTACACACAAAAAAACATTCCCATTACACAAAAAATATATAGAAAAGTATTTAGAAGCTATGGAAATAGTCAACTCCAAACACTCACAAGCTTATTCAGAAGCTTTACAATATTTGAAATATCCAAATTCCCATAGAAATCATTATTAAATAAAACAAATAAACAAATAAACAAATAAACAAATAAACAAATAAACAATTTAAACAAATTAACAAATTAAACAAATACAACACGATGTATTTATATTTATTTTATAACTTATTTTTTTTAATTTTTTTGAAACTACATTTAAATTTAGATATCTGAAATTCTTGCCGGATAGCTTAAGTAGGAAATTAAAGGGGGATTTGAATAGAGGTAGTATATTGAATGGATTGAATTATATTGTTTAAAAAAATATAAAAATATAAAAATAAAAAATAAAAAATAAAAAAAAAAATAAACTGTTGGTTTTTTGATTATAAAATTTTTGTTTATTTATATTAAGTTTTTTATGCACTAAAGAGTTGTGTTTTATTTGTTTTGTATTTAAAAGCTACGTTTTGTATTTAATTTGCTTTTTTATTTCCTAAAACTTAATATAGGTTCTTGATGTTTATGTATTTGATGAACTGGTAGCTGTTCCAAATGTAACTGGTTTAGCAGTACCAAATGTATTATTTTGAGCTGGAGTTGATGATCCTTCTGAAGGTGTGGCAGTGCCGAATGTAACACCAAGCGAAAATAATGATTTATTTTGTGAACCAAATATACTTCCTGGGAAAGGATTGGATATTTTGGCTTTGTTTTTCTCACCAAAAGTAACTTGTGATTCATCCTCATCTTGTAATTTATCATCTAGTAATTCTTCCTGATCTTGTATTTCATACTCATCTATATTTTCTTCATCTTCATCTAAATAACCATCCTCATCCTCTTCAGATTTCTTTTTATTTTCTATTTTAAAATCAGCAGAATACTTTGCAGATGGGTTTATATTGCATTGTTTTTGATAGGATTTTGTTGAAAATAAAACATCATTGTTTAAAGTATTTGAAAATTTAAATGAATCTTGATCTTTATCATTCAATATTAGAGAGGCAATAACTCTTTTTCTAACATCTTCATTTAAATATGAGATACAATATGATTCATCCTAAATTAATTTTTTTTTAAATAAATGTTTTTTGTTAATATATGGAATGGGGTTTAGCTATTAACATAATATTAAAATAGAATTAAAATACCTTATTTTCGAGATTAACATCAATGTTATTTTCCTTTAAAAGTTTTATAAGTTCTTTTGATAGTTTTTTTGCAACAAAAGTTTTTTCAATAAGTTTTGTAATTTTGATTGTGTTTATTGAACATTGTTCAAGATTATAGAGGAAACAGTTGGATGAAATTTCTTTACCATTTGATGAGAGTCTACTGGATGATGAAAAGGAGTTAGCATAAACAATAAGCCTTGTCTTGTGATTTGATGTGTTGATAAATATATATGAGGACTTAATGGTGTTGGTTGCAATGAATAAGCTATAATCTTTTGATGCTTTGATTTGACCGTGGCATACACCGGCTCGGTTTGGCTGGGAGGGTTTTGGATCCTTAGTTCTAAAAGGTATATCATTGATATAGGTTGTACTGTTAAAGACATTTTCATAATTGTTGAGTACTATAACACCTTTTTCATTTGGTTTGATGCTGTCAAATAAATAATACTCTTGTTTATTATTGAGTAATGTTTGATTATTATTTATTATTTTAATATTATGAAGCTTATTAATACTAAAGTCAGAGTTGTTATTAAAGTAAATTGCATGTTGCAAGGTGGTTCTATGAGGTACTTCTGCTAATGCGGCACTGGTGATTTTGGATTTGAACTCGTTGACGGTAGTTTGAATGAGATGGTTTTTAAAACACTTGAAATTCTTTATTGTATACCTTTCATTACCAACATTTGATACAATTATCAATTCAACACCCTCTTTGGTAATGTCCCATTTTGAAAACCATGTATAAACTGTTTTAAAACTGATTGGTGTCTTAAAACAATTGTTTGTTTTAATGTCACATTCAATAATATTATTAAAAATATTATATGGCTTATTTGGTAATGCGAAGATGGAGGATGGTGAAATGAATGGAATATCATATGAAATAATAATATCTCTATGATCTTTATCATTATTTAGAATTATTTTAATTGCGTTGTTGATATTACTATTTTTACAAATATGGGTGTTATTATCTAGTAGAATAAATGATTGGATTTTTTCTGTTAAAATTGAAATGAAATATTTATTTTTATAAATAGTTGGTATTTTAGATTGACATAGTTCTTCTAATTCTACGGTGATACTATTGGGGTCTTCTAATACTGTGGTGTTTTTATATTCAATTGAAATTAATCTACCAATTAATTTGGATTCATCTTTTAATTGTATATGGAGTCTTTCATTTTTAAAATATGGTAATTCATTTATAGAATTGACCAATATGGGATGAAATAAGGTGGAGCCGTTTAATACTGGATCTTGTATGACAAGGGACTTGTTTGTAAATATGTCATAATCTTCATCATTTACATAAATTGTTTTTTGGTTAATATTGGTTTCATTGATTGAAATTTTTCTAAAAAAAATTATTAATTATTAATTTTTAAATTATGATTATAGTAAATATATATAAATGAATTATACTTACTTAAAAATTTTATAGTTTTTAAAATTATTATCTATTATAATTTTTTGTATCTCCATTGGTTTTTATTATATATTTGTTGTTGTTGTAGTTGTAATTATTGTATGTGTTTATGATAGAACTTAAAAAAATAATATAAAAAAAAGTAATAAAAGTGAAAAATGACAAAAATTTTAAGTGCACACACACACACACACACACACACATACACATACACATACACATACACATATTATGTTGTTTTTTTAATATATATATTATTGGGGGAGTTGAATCTGAAGATTTCTATGTTTTTATATTTAACAACTGTTATTGTTTTCCCATCTGATTGACTCTATTTATAAATTTTATTATGAATTAATAAAAATAAGAAGGGGTGGTGTATTTTGATAATTGAATATTCAAACATTGTGATTACATCTTTTTTTTTTTTTTTTTTAATTATTAAATTATAAAATTATTAAATTATTAAATTATTAAATTATTAAATTATTAAATTTTTTATTTTGGGAAAAAAAATTAAAAAAAAAAAAATTATAAAAAATAAAAATTTATTTAAAAAAAAATTTTGTTTTTTTTTGAAATTTTTTCAATTGAACTTGTGCATTTATCCCAAAACCTAACAGTATGGGTGCAATATTATAAATAAGAAATTTTTAAATTTTAAAAAATTTGTCCTTACGCATGGAACACACTCTAGCAAATGATCGATAAGAGATGCAGGGTTTATGCTTTTTGCAAACTATTTCCATAACCGCGATACGACTTGGTAAAACTTGTCGGATTGCAATTTTTGTAATATCCTCAATGGATAATATTTTAAAAAATTAAAGAAAAAAAAATAATACAAATATTTTTATATTTATTTCTTTTATTTGTTTTTTTTTTTTAATGGGTTAATGTTTTTTTTAGTTTAAATAGAAGCAGATCATGTTAAAAAAAAAAAATAATAATTAATCAGAAATAAAGTTATAAACCTTTTTTTTTTATCATAGGAAGATAAAGAAAAAGAAATATTTATAATAATAAAATAATATAAAATAATATAATTATAAAATAAATATAATAGAATTAAATAAATATATATTAAGTTTAAATTATTTAAATTAAATAAAGTTACAGTTTTTTTTTTTTTTTATTTATTTATTTATATTAAATTATAAAGGAATATTAGGATTTTTTGCTCTAAAATTTTGATTGTGTTCAAAAAAGTTATCGGGATTTAAACCATATTCGTTTGATAATTGGGAAAAGATACTTCTATTTTCAGCTCCCAAATATCTATTGTTATAAGAGTGGTATCTTGGTTCTATTAACATTCTATTTCCCAAAACAACACGGAAGAATCTTTGATTTTGAATATCGTTTACTACTATAGTCCAATCATGGGAATCAAACAAAAAATGCCAATCAGAAGCTAAAAGGACACCATTATCCAATCCATTATCTCTTTCTAAACGATATGGTTTAACATGTGCAGCCTCGACAGCTAAAGCAGAGTTGGTTACAAAGCAAAAGCATCCGTAATGTTCAATTAGCCCATTTCTAAATCTTACTTGGCCTTCACGAGTAGTAATAAGTGGTTGCATTTAATTAGAGTTTTTTTGTATAGTTTGATGATTAATAAAATAAAGTTTAAAAAATAAATTTTTTTTTTTTGTCTTTGTTTTTTATTTTTTTTTTTTTATAATTATAATTAATAAATATGAAAAAAATTCATATAAATTTAATATTAAATTTTTCCTAAAAGTATTTTTTAGTTTTTTGGGAGTAAAACAGTGTGCCAATAGTTTTGTTAATGTTGAGTGATCTTTTATGCGCCGTGTCAATATCGATAAAAAATAATAATAGCCAAAATTTTGTTTTTTTTTTAATTTTTTGTTTTTATCTTTTGCCCATCATTCGTAAATTCAAAAAAAAAAATGTAGATCTCGATATCAAATTAAAAACAACCACAAGTTTAAAAATTTATCATATAATAATTTATATTTTAAATTCGATTAAAAAAAAAAATTAAAGTTTAAAATGTCGACACTATACTATGAAGATTCTTGTTAGTTTTTTTTAATGAAAGCAAAATCTTGGGAAAATGAAAAGAAAAAATAAATAATAACTATTTTTTTTTCTATAAATAAACATCAATGATTTTTTTTTTTTTTATTCATATCTTATATTTACAAATTTATAAACATAGGTTTTTTTATAAATATTATTTTACTTTGCTATAGTTTTATTATTATAATTGGTTAATTGATTTTTCATTTATCTTTTTGCTCATTGTTTGTTTTTTCAAAGTAAGTTATACATAAATTAAATTTTCCCACTTTATTTAAAAAAAAAAAATTAAAAAAAATCACAATTTTTTTTTTTTTTAATTTTTATAATTTCATTTCGATGCATGACAATAATTATATATATATGTATAAAATATTTTTATAATGTAAACTAATATTCAGTTGTTTTTTTTTTTTTTAAAAAAAGAAATGAATACTTTAAAAAAAAAATCATTGGGTAGAACAGCATTTTTGGGTGATCAATATGATGTTAGATCAGATTCTTTTTTAACTACAAATATTTTCAAAGATCAAATACCAGAAGAAAAAATTCAAACTGCTGATGTTTCTGATTTAAGTTACGAATATTTTGTCTCAAGCTCTTCACAAGAAAAGTTTAGCAGTTTAGGTGTAGATGCTAATTTAAAGCTTAGTATCTTATCTGGTTTAATTGAAATCACCGGTTCTGCATCCTATTTAAAGGAAGATAATAGTGAAAAAAAAGTTGTTAGAGGTTCTTTAATTTATAAGATAGAAACCGTTTTAGATTCAATTAATATAAATCCACTTAAAAGTCTAATAGATATTGACAGCTTAAATAACAGCGAGGCTACTCATATTGTCACTAGAATTAAATATGGTGCAAATGTAATTGTTACATTTGAAAAGACTTATAGTGACGAGGCTAACAAGACCGAGGTATCTGGTTCTTTAAGTGCTGTTATGAAGAAAATTGGTGGCAGCTTTAGCATGGATGGTGATGTCTCTTTAAATCTCAAAGAGAACGAAAGAAAATTACTTGATGAATTTAAAATCAAATTTGTAGGTGATGTTATCCCAAAGAATGAAGAGATCCCAAGTAGTGTCGAAACTGCTTTAAATATTATGAAAAAGATACCAAAGTACTTAGAAACAGTCAACAAAGGCAAAGGTAAACCAGTTGAATATATGCTATTACCAATCGAAACTGTTCAAAGACAATTATCAATCGAAGCTGGATTAGAAAGAGTTTACAAAAATATCGGAGAAGATTTGATCAATCAGATTGAAGTGGAATTTGAACAATTAGCAGGTCATCAACTTGAACTAAAGGGTTTTTATGCAGAGCTACTCGAAATGAAAGATTACTTTAATATCAATCAACTATCACCAGTTTTTGACTTTATAAATAAAGTTTCAGTCAACGAAAAGACATTTAAAAAATCAATTTCAGAATTTATAGTCGCTGTTAGAAGTTGTACCAAAGAAATTTCATCTCTTGAAGAATGTGTCAACATTTATATTTCATCTGAATACTCATCTAACGGAATCAAAAAGTTCTTAGAACTATCACATCAAGCAAACCTTAAAAACCAACTTTCATTTATTCAAGAAATTAAAGCTTTAAATATTGATATTGTTTCCAAGACAATGAATAAATCTCAAATCCTCAAAAAATCTAATGATAATTGTAAGCTCTACATTCTCAACTACTACAATTCAACAAGAACAATGAGCCAAACATGGGATCCAATTTATATTTCAACTTTTATTACCAAATATAATGAAAAGAGAACAAACACCAAATTTGCAATCATTGATCTTGAAATTCATAACTCTTCACCAAACCAAGAGAATTCATCAAGCGATAGTACCTCTAAAGTCCCATTTATTGAACTATATATCAATCAAAAACTAAAGCAGTCAAATTTCAAAATTAACCAATTCTCAAATTTTTCTGAACGTTTTAAAGAAACTGATTTCAATTTTAATGGTAAAGCTCCAATGGATACACCATTTTTAAGACTAAAGTGCCCCGGTAAAGATTGTCCAAAGGTTCCAAAAGAGTGGAAATGTCTTATTTGTGATGAAGATTTAAAGTATAGCACCAAAACTCTTTATTGTCAATGTGGCTCATATCCAGTAACCAGCTGCACTTTTAAATGTTGTGAACCAGAGCATGGTAATGATTATTTCCAACTTCCAAACAATGAAAAGGACCAATTAAAATACTTACCACCAAGACCATTAACTCTATTATTATTGGGAGAGACAGGTGTCGGTAAATCTACATTCATCAATTCATTGGTTAACTATGCTTTATATCATAGTTTAGAAGATGCAATTAAAGGTGAAATAAAAGTATTAATTCCAATTAAATTTTCAATGGTTACAAACGGAGTCCAAAAAGAAATATCAATTGGTAATCAAACCAAAGATGAACATTTATCAGTTGGCCAATCATCCACTCAATCATGTCAAACCTATGTATTTTTAGATTTAAATCTAACAATCATTGATACTCCAGGTATTGGTGATGTTAGAGGTGTTGATCAAGATAAATCAAATTTTGAACACATTCTTAGCTATATCTCGAGATTCGATACAATTGATGGTATTTGTATTCTTTTAAAACCAAACGAAGCTAGAGAAACTGTACTTGCAACATATTGTTTTAAAGGTTTATTATCACAACTTAATAAAAATGCAGCTAAAAACATTGTATTTTGTTACACAAATTCACGTTCAACTTTTTACCAACCAGGTGACTCACATCCAAAAATTTTGAAGATGGTTCAAAGTTTAAACGTCCCAGATCTCAAGTATACATCTTCAAACACATTCTGCTTTGATAGTGAATCATTTAGATTCCTTGCAGCACTTAAACAAGGTATCGAGTTCAGCGAAGATCAAATTAAAGATT
The DNA here is from genome assembly GCF_000190715.1 of Dictyostelium purpureum. Lineage (NCBI taxonomy): Eukaryota > Evosea > Eumycetozoa > Dictyosteliales > Dictyosteliaceae > Dictyostelium > Dictyostelium purpureum. The sequence goes on from NW_003519341.1 coordinate 69,615, forward strand.
TCTCAAATAGCTGGAAAACCTCTGTTACATCAACCAACAATTTAATATCATATCTTAACTTGTTACCACCACACAATATCAGAAACACTACAAGCCTAAATGAATCAAGAAGATTAATCCACGCTTTATCAAGACCAATTGTCGAAATTACACAAATGATCGAAACTAAAGTCAATATTATTAAAATCAAGAAAAAGGAAATTGAAGACGACAATAGCGATTTAGAATCTCTTAAAAAGAAATTAATAGTTAGATACGATGATGTAGAAAGAAAAAATTTAGATCAACCAACCACTGTTTGTACAAACTCTACTTGTGTAAAAGTTATTAAGGGTAAAGATGGTAATGAAACCATTCACTATGCTCAAAGATGCCACGTTGGTTGTCAAATTAAAGGTCCAACCAACACCAAGAACTCTGCTGACTTAAAAAATTGTTGGGCTATTCAACAACATGACTTAAAATGCCATCAATGTAAGCACTCATGCCATTACACTAGCCATATGCATATTACCTACGAAACCTATCCTGTCACCAAGACTTTGGAAAATGCCGCCATTAAAGATCAGATCAATAAAGCCTCCAACAGCTGTCAACTCAAAGAAGAAGCAATTATTGAATTACAAAAAGAAATCGAAGCAAACAACAAAGAAAAAACAGAAATCATAAATATTAGTTCTAAACTTTCATTCTTTTTAAAGGAAAATTCAATTACTGGTTATGTTGATACTGTCATTGAATATTTGAAGATGTGTATCAAAACTGAAGATCTCAAGACAGATAAAACAAATAAAAAATCACTTGAAAAGAATTTATTAATATTTGAAGAACAAAATAGTATTTTACAAGCCGCCGTAAACAATTGTAGTGAATTAATTACTGTCGACCAAGTCCCTGTATTAATTGAAAAATTAAAGAAACTTCCAATCAATGGTCCAACATTAAAACTTCACATCGAAGGTAATGAATCTGATCAAATGACATCAAACTACAAACCAATTGTAATTAAACCAAAAGAAAAATCATTTTTATCAAATTTAAAATCAATATTCAAATAAAATAAATACATTCTTTTTCTAATTTAAATAATTAATTAAAACAACAATGATTGGTACTATTATGTTTTTTAATAAAATATTAATTAATAATTTTTATATAATCGTCATTTTATTGAAGAGGTGTGAATATAAACATCAAAACAGTTATAAATATCTTATAAAAAAAGAAAATGAAAAAAATTTTATACTAATTTTAGATAATTTAAATTATAATAATAACAAAATACTAATTTTTAATTAGTTTGTTATTAATAGATATTTCAATTGAAATTATTGTATAATTAAATAAAATGAAAGCCATTAGGATTTAATTTATGCTATAAAAAAATTTTAGTAATTTTTGCTCTAATTTTAATAAAGTTAATTTAAACCATAATACCAGCGATACTTCTATTTTCTACTTTACTTTTTATTATTTTTTAAAGTTTTTTTTAACACTTAATTTTTAAATTAATAATAATAAAAAAAATTAGAAGGGAGAAATAAAAAAAATTTGGTGTGAGAAAAATTAAATTTAAAAATTTGGTGAGTTTTTTTTTTTTTTTAAGTTTTTTTTTTAAGTTTTATAATTTTTTTTATTTTTTAATTTTTTTTTTAATATTTTTTTATAATTGATAAAAAAATATTATTTGTAAAAAACATTTTCTCTAAAATAATAAAGGGTCTACATGAATTTTATGGGCACTGTAAACCCTTATATTTTTAATAATTGAATATTAGGATTTATGGTATTAAAATTTTATTCATAAAGTTTTATTTTTTTAAACCATATTATTTTAATAATTAGGAAAAGATTCCTATTTTTAGCCTTTAAATATCTTTATTTTTATTTTTTAGTTTTTTTATAGTTTTTATATTAAAGTAATTTGGTTTTTTGAGAGTTAAAACAGTGTGCTATAGTTGTTAATGTTGAGTGATCTTTTATTCCTCTTGCATATTAAATCAATACATTTTTCAGTTTTTCAGGATTGTAAAATAAAAAATATATTTATGGAAACAAAATCTTGAGAAAATCAGCAGAAAAAATAAAAGCTTTATTTTTTTGAAAATATTTTTTTTTTTTCATTTTAAGATTTTGTAATAAAACCATTTTTTTCATTTTCCTAGGGATTTTATCATAAATAAATAGATTAATGAAAACTTTGGAAAATTTTTTTTATAATACTATTTTTTTCTATAAATAAGCTTTAATGTTTTTTTTTTTTATTATTCATTCATCATATTTTAGTTTTACAAACTTATAAATATTTATTTTTTTCTAAATTATCAATATTTTAATTTATTATTATTTCTAATACAATTGATTTTTCATTTTTCATTTTTACCATTGTTGGCTTTTTCAGAGTAAGTTTACAAATTTATAATTCCTGAAAAAAAAATTTATTGTTTTAATTTTTACACAAAATATTTTTAAAATGTAAACTAATATCCATTTGTTTCTATTTTTTTTTTTTATAAAAAAAGAAATGAATACTTTAAAAAAAAAATCATTGGGTAGAACAGCATTTTTAGGTGAACTATATGATATAAGGTCAGATTCTTTTTTATATACAAATATTTTCAAAGATCAAATACCAGAAGAAAAAATTCAAAATGTTGATGTTTCTGATTTAAGTTACGAATATTTTGACTCAAGCTCGTCACAAGAAAAGTTTAGTAGTTTAGGTGTAGATGGCAATTTAAAGCTTAGTATCTTATGTGGTTTAATAGATATCACAGGTTCTGCATCGTATTTAAAGGAAGATAACAACCAAAAAAAAGTTGTTAGAGGTTCATTAATTTACAAAATAGAAACCTTTTTAGATTCAATCAATATAAATACACTTAAAAGTCTAATAGATATTGACAGCTTAAACAACAGCGAGGCTACTCATATTGTCACTAGAATTAAATATGGCGCAAATGTAATTGTTACATTTGAAAAGACCTATTGTGATGATGCTAACAAGAACGAGGTATCTGGTTCTTTGAATTCTCTAATGAAAAAAATTGGTGGCTGTTTTAGCATGGATGGTGATGTCTCTTTAAATCTCAAAGAAAACGAAAGAGAAATACTTGATGAATTTAAAATCAAATTTGTAGGTGACGTTATCCCAAATAATGAAGAAATCTCAAGTAATGCCAAAGATGTTTTAAATATTATGAAAAAGATACCAAAGTACTTAGAAACAGTCAACAAAGGCAAAGGTAAACCAGTTGAATATATGCTAATACCAATCGAAACTGTTAAAAGACAATTATCAATCGAAACTGGATTAGAAAGAGTTTACAAAAATATCGGAGAAGATTTAATCAATCAGATTGAAGTGGAATTTGAACAATTAGCAGGTCATCAACTTGAACTAAAGGGTTTTTATGCAGCGTTACTCGAAATGAAAGATTACTTTAATATCAATCAACTATCACCAGTTTTTGACTTTATTAATAAAGTTTCAGTCAACGAAAAGACATTTAAAAAATCAATTTCAGAATTGATAGTCGCTGTTAGAAGTTGTACCAAAGATATTTCATCTCTTGAAGAATGTGTCAGCAGCTATATTTCATCTGAATACTCATCTAACGGAATCAAAAAGTTCTTAGAACTATCACATCAAGCAAACCTTAAAAACCAACTTTCATTTATTCAAGAAATTAAAGCTTTAAATATTGATATTATTTCAAAGACAATGAATAAATCTGAAATCATTAAAAAATCAAATAATAATTGTAAGCTCTACATTCTCAACTACTACAATTCAACAAGAACAGTGAGCCAAATATGGGATCCAATTTATATTTCAACTTTTATTACCAAATATAATGAAAAGAGAACAAACACCAAATTTGCAATCATTGATCTTGAAATTCATAACTCTTCACCAAACCTAGAGAAATCATCAAGCGATAGTACCTCTAAAGTCCCATTTATTGAACTATATCTCAATCAAAAGCTAAAGCAATCAAATTTCAAAATTAACCAATTCTCAAATTTTGCTGAGCGTTTTAAAGAAACTGGTTTCAATTTTAATGGTAAAGCTCCAATGGATACACCTTTTTTAAGACTAAAGTGTCCCGGTAAAGATTGTCCAAAGGTTCCAAAAGAGTGGAAATGTCTTATTTGTGATGAAGATTTAAAGTATAGTTCTAAAACTCTTTATTGTCAATGTGGCTCATATCCAGTAACCAGCTGTACTTTTAAATGTTGTGAACCTGAGCATGGTAACGATTATTTTCAACTTCCAAACAATGAAAAAGACCTATTAACATTATTACCACCAAGACCATTAACTCTATTATTATTGGGAGAGACAGGTGTCGGCAAATCTACATTCATCAATTCATTGGTTAACTATGCTTTATATCATAGTTTAGAAGATGCAATTAAAGGTGAAATAAAAGTATTAATTCCAATTAAATTTTCAATTGTTACAAACGGAGTCCAAAAAGAAATATCAATTGGTAATGAAACTAGAGATGAGCATTTATCAGCTGGCCAATTATCCACTCAATCATGTCAAACCTATGTATTTTTAGATTTAAACTTAACAATCATTGATACTCCAGGTATTGGTGATGTAAGAGGTGTTGATCAAGATAAATCAAACCTTGAACACATTCTTAGCTATATCTCAAGATTCGATAAAATTGATGGTATTTGTATTCTTTTAAAACCAAACGAATCAAGAGAAACTGAACTTGAAAAATATTGTTTCAAAGGTTTATTATCACAACTGAATAAAAATGCAGCTAAAAATATTGTATTTTGCTTTACAAATACAAGTTTAACTTTTTACCAACCAGGTGACTCACATCCAAAAATTTTGAAGATGGTTCAAAGTTTAAATGTTCCAGATCTCAAGTATACATCTTCAAACACATTCTGCTTTGATAGTAAATCATTTAGATTCCTTGCAGCACTTAAACAAGGTATCGAGTTCAGCGAAGATCAAATTAAAGATTTCTCAAATAGCTGGAAAACCTCTGTTACATCAACCAACAATTTAATATCATATCTTAACTTGTTACCACCACACAATATCAGAAACACTACAAGCCTAAATGAATCAAGAAGATTAATCTACGCTTTATCAAGACCAATTGTTGAAATTACACAAATGATAGAATACAAAGTCAATATTATTAAAATCAAGAAAAAGGAAATTGAAGATGACAATAGTGATTTAGAATATCTTAAAAACAATTTAATGGTTAAATATTATGATTCCGAAAGAAGAGATTTAGATCAACCAACCACTGTTTGTACAAACTTTTCTTGTGTAAAAGTTATTAGTAAGGATAAAGATGGTAATGAAACCATTCACTATGCTCAAAGATGCCACGTTGGTTGTCAAATTAAAGGTCCAACCAACACCAAGAACCCTGACATAAAAGAATGCTCAGCTTTTCGAAAGAGTGACTTAAAATGCAGTCAATGTAAGCATTCATGCAGTTACACTAGTCATATGATAATTACATATGAAACATATCCTGTCATCAAGACAATAGAAAATACCATCATTAAAGATAAGATAAAAAAAACCACCGACAGCTGTCAACTCAAAAAAGAAGCAATTATTGAATTAGAAAAAGAAATCGAAGCAAATAACAAAGAAAAAACAGAAATCATAAATATTAGTTCTAAACTTTCATTCTTTTTAAAGGAAAATTCAATTACTGGTTATGTTGATACTGTCATTGAGTATTTGAAGATGTGTATCAAAACTGAAGATTACAAGACAAATAAAAAAAGTAAAGAATCACTTGAAAAGATTTTATCAATTTTTGAAGTACAAAATAAAATTTTACAAGATTCCGTAGGCAAATGTAATGAATTAATTACTGTCGACCAAGTCCCTGTACTAATTGAAAAATTAAAGAAACTTCCAATCAATGGTCCAACATTAAAATGTCACATCGAAGGTAATGAATCTGCTCAAATGACCTCAAACTACAAACCAATTGTAATTAAACCAAAAGAAAAATCATTTTCCTCAATTTTAAAATAAAAATTAAATAACTAAAAAAACTTAAAATTAAATTAATAAAAGTCCTGTTAACCTTTGATTCATTCTAATTAAAGGGATTAGTCAAAAATAGGTGGTTAACGATTAAAATAAAAATTATAATTAGCACAAAAGTAATTTCATTATAAAAAATTTTAATTTAAAAATTAAAAAAGAATCATCTTTCAGAGGGTTTGGATTCTTATCTCTTTATTGATAATAAAAAATGATTCACAATCAACATAAAATAAAATAAGAATCCAAACCCTCTGAAAGATGATTTTAGTTTCCAGGACCATAATAGAAAATGTTTCCCCAAAACAATGCATTATCTCCACCTTTTCTAACACTTGTTTTAGTATTTTAATCTAGTAAAACATTAGATTCATAGGCTCAAGATCCATATCATTGTATTTATTAAATATTTGAAACGTGATTTCATCCATAAACATAAGATTTTCCATTTGTTCTACAGTTCAGTATTATGTTGAATAAGTTATTCAAAATCATATCTTTTTCTTCTTTTAACTTTTTTTAATGGATGTTTCATGAATTTCTTTTTATAAATAATAGTATACGTTTTGATTGATCAGTCAGGTATGGTGTATCTAGTTGTTGATTCCTACCAAACACTGCTTTTTTTAAATTCTCCTCCACCATTCAAAAATTTGAAACAAATTGGAAGTTTATCTCTTTCGAGAATCTTTTTTTCATTTCCAGAGCGTTAATTGTCATTGATTTAACCTTTTTGTTCATATCTTTGAATTTTTTTTGCCAACGTTTTGTAAATACCCAATTTTTTGCATTTTTATTATTGGAGTATTGGTCTCTGCTTTTGTATAACAATATTGAGTAACTAAGTTCATCACTTAACCTCACTTTGTTTATTATATTTACACTATTTTCAGTTTGTTAAAATTTATAATGATATAAAAAAAATTTTAAAAGTTTGAAAATTAAAAAGAGATAAATATTTAAATTTATTTTAATTTTTTTTTTTTTTACCCCTATTTTCAACACTTTTTTTTATTATTATTATTAATTATTTTTGGGCTGTGCCAGTATTAATTAAAAAAAACCATCCAAATAAATCAATATAACACATATTAAACAACATCAGGGGGTCTACCATATACCTCGGGCACTGTATTTGTGAATATTTTATCCAAATTTTTTTCGAAAATAATTTATTATTTTATTATTATTATTTATAGAGCTATTTAAACTGTGTAGAACAAAATGTATTTTTATTTTAAAAAAAATATAATGATTCTGATTGTTTTTATTTTTTCGTATTCACAATAAACTAAAAATACAATATAATATTCATTTTTTAATAAAAACCAAAAGGTTGAATTATTTTTTTAATAAATTTGTAAAACTAAAACAAGATAAAAAAAAAACAAAAACATTAATAATTTATAAAAAAAAATTATTTTGATAAGGTTTTTATTTTTTTTATTTTCCCAATGATTTTGTTTTAATAAAACAATTTTTATGATAAAATCTTGGGAATATAAAAAAAAATTGGGTTGTTTTTTAATGGATAAATTTTTTATTTTTTTTTTAATTTTTTATTTTTATTTTTAAATTTTATTAATTATACTATTTTTTTTATTTTCCTTTCAAAAACCTTCACAAAACCATATACCTTTATATTATGATATTGATTATTGTTTTTATTTAAAAAAAATAATAAAATATATATTTTTTTCTATATTATCAATTGATTTTTCATTTATCTTTTTTCTCAATGTTTGTTTGTTCAAAGTAAGTTAAAATTTTTATGATTAAGGAGGTTTGTTAAATATAAGGGTAAATTTTTTTCAAGTGTATACACAATATAACCCTAATTATAATTAACCCACCTAAAAAATTTACACTATTTTTTTACTACATTTTAATCCTCGTTCTGTTCTTAAAAAATATTTACATAAAATAGTTAATTATGAAAACTAATATTCAATTGTTTTTATATTTTTTAAAAAAAAAGAAATGAATTCATTAAAAAAAAATCATTGGGTAGAACGGCATTTTTGGGTGATCAATATGATGTTAGATCTGATTCTTTTTTAACTACAAATATTTTCAAAGATCAAATACCAGAAGAAAAAATTCAAACTGCTAATGTTTCTGATTTAAGTTACGAATATTTTGTCTCAAGCTCGTCACAAGAAAAGTTTAACAGCTTAGGTGTAGATGATAATTTAAAGCTTAGTATCTTATGTGGTTTAATTGAAATCACCAGTTCTGCATCGTATTTAAAGGAAGATAACAACAAAAAAAAAGTAGTTAGAGGTTCGTTAATTTACAAGATAGAAACCTCTTTAGATTCAATCGATATAAAAACACTCGAAAGTCTAATAGATATTGACAGCTTAAACAACAGCGAGGCTACTCATATTGTCACTAGAATTAAATATGGAGCAAATGTAATTGTTACATTTGAAAAGACTTATAGTGATGAGGCAAACAATTCTGAGGTATCTGGTTCTTTAAGTGCTGTTATGAAAAAAATTGGTGGCAGCTTTAGCATGGATGGTGATATCTCTTTAAATTTAAAAGAAAGTGAAAGAAAAATACTTGATGAACTTAAAATCAATTTTTTTGGTGATGTTATCCCAAAGAATGAAGAAATCCCAGATAGTTCTGAAGCTGCTTTAAATATTATGAAAAATATACCAAAGTACTTAGAAACAGACAACAAAAGCAAAGGTAAACCAGTTGAATATATGCTATTACCAATCGAAACTGTTAAAAGACAATTATCAATCGAAACTGGATTAGAAAGAGTTTACAAAAAAATTGGAGAAGATTTAATCAATCAAGTCGAATTGGAATTTCAACTATTAGCAGCCCATAAACTCGAATTAAAGAGTCTCTATGCAAAGCTACTCGAAATGAAAGATTTCTTTAACATCAATCAACTATCACCAGTTTTTGACTTTATTAATAAAGTTTCAGTCAACGAAAAGACATTTAAAGAATCAATTTCAGAATTGATAGTCGCTGTTAGAAGTTGTACCAAAGATATTTCATCTCTTGAAGAATGTGTCAACATTTATATTTCATCTGAATACTCATCTAACGGAATCAAAAAGTTCTTAGAACTATCACATCAAGCAAACCTTAAAAACCAACTTTCATTTATTCAAGAAATTAAAGCTTTAAATATTGATATTGTTTCAAAGACAATGTATAAATCTGAAATAATCAAAAACTCAAATGATAATTGTAAGCTCTACATTCTCAACTACTACAATTCAACAAGAACAATAAATCAAATATGGCATCCAATTTATATTTCAACTTTTATTACCAAATATAATGAAAAGAGAAAAAAAACAAAATTTGCAATCATTGATCTTGAAATTCATAACTCTTTACCAAACCAAGAGAATTCATCAAGCGATAGTACCTCCAAAGTCCCATTTATTGAACTATATATCAATCAAAAACTAAAGCAATCAAATTTCAAAGTTAAGCAAATCTCAAATTTTGCTAAGTTTTTTAAAGTGGCTGATTTCAATTTTAATGATAAAGCTCCAATAGATACACCATTTTTAAGACTAAAGTGCCCAGGTAAAGATTGTCCAAAGGATCTAAAAGAGTGGAAATGTCTTATTTGTGATGAAGATTTAAAGTATAGCTCCAAAACTCTTTATTGTCAATGTGGCTCATATCCAGTAACCAGCTGTACTTTTAAATGTTGTGAACCAAAACATGGCAACGGTTATTTCCAACTTCCAAACAATAAAATGGACCAATTAAAATACTTTCCACCAAAACCACCAAAACCACCTAAACCGTCAAGATCAATTTCTCTATTATTAATGGGAGAGACAGGTGCCGGTAAATCTACTTTCATCAATTCATTGGTTAACTACTCTTTATATAATAGTTTAGAAGATTCAATAATTCCAAATAAAATTTCAATTGTTACAAACGGAGTCCAAAAAGAAATATCCATTGGTAATGAAACTAAAGATGATTATTTATCAGTTGGCCACTCATAGTTTAGAAGATGACATTGAAAATATTATTTTAGAAGATGGTTATAAAGAAAACCAAAAAGAAATTTGAATTGGTCTGATAAAAAATAAAAAACATGGTCACAATATTTTTCCTTTTTTTTTAATTTTTAAATTTTATTTATATTTTTTTTTACAACTAACTAAAAAATAATAAAAAATATTTTTTAATAATTGAAATATCATGTGCTTCATATATTGAGTAGATTATCGCAAGAAGAAATTCATATAATGATTCAATGATTTGATGTTTCAATTAAATAAAATTAACTTTGGCATAATCCAACATGGCAAATTAGGGCATAAAGCTTTTTTGATACCCCTTTCTTTAACAATTGACCTTAATTTTCAATAATATTAATATCTGGAATGTGTGTAGTAATGGATCAACCTAAGCTTTGCTTCATCTATTAAATTATGGGTTTTTCAATGATTTATTACACCTAATTTTTGAGTTTGACAAATAATCCCTATTATTATATGTTACAGTTAGTTGCATAAATTTTGCAACAAGCATTTTGATTTTAGAAATTGTTAAATATCTATGAAGAATTTTTAAATTAAAAAATATTGTTTGTTTTAAATAAAATTATAAGTGTCGGTTATTTAAAATTTTTGTTTGCCATTTTTTTAAATTTTATTTTTTTTTATTTTTTTTTATTTTTTTTTTTTATTGTCATTATTTGTTTGATGCAAAATTTTTGATAAATAACTTTGAGTGTATGTATATTTTTAATAAAAATTTATATTTTTATTTTTTCATATATTTACAAACATAGTTTAAAAGATAATTAAATTTTAAATTAAAATAGCTCTTTAATTAGAAAAAAGAGAGTTAGTTTTAGAAAATTTTCTCAAAGGAAAAAGTGATCAAGAAATCGCAAATATTTTTTGGTGTAAATAGGTCAACCATTTACCGAATTCGAAAACAATATCAAAAAACAAACTCAATTAATCCAAAACAAATTCCAGGAGTTCCAAGAAAGTATACTTTTGAAACAAAAAAAATTTGCAAAAAATACACACTAAATGGTCAATCAAATAATGCATTAGTTTACCTAAGCTTGCCCAAAGATCATTGGGTATAAAACTTTCAACTTCAACAATTAGAAGAATTCTAAAGAGACAAAACATTTTTTATAATTATTTGTAATGCAAGCATTATTTTACAAAAGAAACTGAGATGCAAAGGTATACTTACCTAAAAAAATTTAAAAATTATACCACAGAAAATTGGAAACAGGTGATTTTAGCAGATGAAACCAAAATTGTAAGATTTTCTTAAAAATAGAGGCATAAAAGATGGATTCAGGGCAGTAGATGAAAGAAGAAAATATTTTAAAAAGAAAAAGACCATCTGTAATTTCAAAATTTTTTTGGGGTTGCATTACTTTGCATGAGTTTGGTTGTGGAGCCTATATTAATGGTAACATGGATGGCGATACCTACATAAATGTAATGGGAGATGAATATATGGAAACATTAAAAGACTATGAAATTGATTTTTTTAAAGTCACTCTTTTTCAAGATAACTGCTCTGTCCATAAGTCAGCTGCTGTTAAAAAATAATATGAAGAAAATAACATTAGAGTACAATTTATTCCACCCTCTTCACCAGATTTAAATATAATAGAAAACCTATGGTCAATCTTAAAAAAACGTTTAGTTCAACGTCGCATCGCCAAACCTCATGAACCTTTCGATGAATCAATTCATCTTATTTGGTTTAATATTGAACAATCATTTTTAAATAAATTAAATGAATCAATTTCAACCAGAATAAATAAAATAATTCAAAATAGAGGTGAATTCACTAAATATTAATAAATTATAATAACTACAAATTTTTTTATAAAAAAATTTCAAAAAAACCTTTACTCAAAATCTTTATTCTAAAATTTTGCAACATAGAAATAATAATAATAAAAAAAAAAAATAAAAAAAAAATATTATTTTTTTTTTCTTACAACCTTTAAAATATATTTTATTTAAGTATAGATTAAATGATTTTTATTTATGTTACTCCGAAAATCCAAAATTTAAACCATAAAATTTTATTATATAAATTGCAAAAATAATATGTGTGTTGCAAAATTTATGCAACTAACTGTAATATTGAGAATCGAATTTCATCACTTAACTTTTTATTATTTTTTAAGTTTTTGTATCACTTAATTATTAATTTAATAATAATAAATTAGCAGGGGGAAATTTGTAGAGTGAGAAAATGTTTAGAATTTGGTGTGTTTTTTTTTGTTATTTCAAATTTGGTTGGACTTGATAATAAAAAAAAAAAATTTATATTTTTTGAAATTTTTTTTTTTTTTTTAATATTTTTTTTAATTATTCAAATAAAAATTTTATTTTTAAAAGACATTTTTTATGGGTGTTATAAAAAATAAATTTTTTTAAAATAGTTACAAAGTTCTTTTTTTTTAATATTAATGAATAAAGGAATATCAGGATTTTTGGAATTAAAATTTTGAAAATCCGGAAAAGATTTTCCTATTTTTAGGGCCTAATATCTTTATTTTGTTTTTTTGTTTTTTTATAGTTTTTATATTAAAGTAATTTGGTTTTTTGAGAGTTAAAACAGTGTGCAAATAGTGTGTTAATGTTAATCTTAAAGATCACTCAGTTGAGTGATCTTTATTAAATAAACACATTTTTTTCAGTTTCCCAGCATTATCAAATAAAAAAATATATTTATGGAAACAAAATCTTAAGAAAATCATTAGAATAAATAAAAGCTTTATTTTTTTGAAAATATTTTTTTTTTTTCATTTTAAGATTTTGTAATAAAAACATTTTTTTCATTTTCCTAGGGATTTTATTATAAAAAATTGATTAATGAAAACTTTTTTAATCCTATTTTTTTTTTCTATAAATAAGCATGTTTTTGTTTTTTTTATTTATTCATTCATCATATTTTAGTTTACAAACTTATAAATATTTATTTTTTTCTAAATTATATTTTAATTTATTATTTCTTTTAATAAAATATATCAATTGATTTTTCACTAATCTTCTTCCTCACTGTTAGTTTTTTCAAAGTAAGTTATACACCTCAATTATTTAAAATTAGAGATTAAAAATTATCTTTATTCTCAGTTTTTACCCATTATCGTTATCTTATTCATTTAAAAATTTTTTTTAAAAGTTATCTTTTTTTTTAAAAAAAATTATCTCTTTTTTTAAAAAAAATTATTCATTTTTATCGATTTTTATAATTTGCAAATAGATGTAAAATAACAGCACAAACACACCCATCACAATTTTTCTCTTTTCCGCCTTTCTTTTAATTTTTTTTTAAAATTTCTTTTAATTTTTTTTAAACATTTTATTTATTTTTTTTTTTATTTTTTTTTTAATTATAATCCGCGCTTTTTTAAAAATTTTTTTTAAATTTTGAATTTTATTAATTATAATATTTTTATTTTCCTTTCAAAAACCTTCACAAAACCATTTTGAAACTAACACTAATATTATGGTGCTATTTTTTACTTGTGTTGATGCTTATTCACACCTCTTTAAAAATAAAATGACAATATTATATTTCAAAAAAAAAAAAAACTATAAAAATAAATCATATTTTTAAATAAATACTAAAAACGAATATAATATTATTTTCTTTTTTATTAATAAAAAACTCAACCAATACAAAACCAAAACAAAAGGTCGAATTATTGTTTTTTTTTTTTTTTTTTTTTTTCCAAAAAAACAATAATCAATATTAAATTATAATATACGTATTCATAATTCTACACATTTTCTAAATTAGCTCTATAAATAGACCAAAAAATTTTATTTTCAATTTTTTTTTTTTTTTTTTACAAAAATATTTTATAATTTTATAAATTATTATCCTTTTTTTATATTTTTTTTTTTTTTTTTATCGACTTTTATTCTTTTTTTTTAAATCTTCCAAGTGATACAAAAAGGATAACGATAAAGATAATTTTCAACCTCTATTTAAAATTAATAAAAAAAATAAAAAAAATTTTTTTTATTTTTTTTTATTAATATTTCAAGTGTTTTAATGAGTCAAAATCACAATATTTATTCAGTATACACAATATATAACCATTTAACAAAACTACAAAAAATTTATAGTTTTTTTCTTTTTCATTTTTATCCTCACAAATTTTTTATAATTTCATTTTATTTCAACACACCTAATAAAATAATATATTAATATTTTATTTTTTTTTTTTAAAAAAAAAGAAATGAATACTTTAAAAAAAAAATCATTGGGTAGAACAGCAATTTTGGGTCAACTATATGATGTTAGATCAGATTCTTTTTTAAATACAAATATTTTCAAAGATCAAATACCAGAAGAAAATATTCAAACTGCAAATGTTTCTGATTTAAGTTACGAAAATTTTGCATCAAGCTCGTCACAAGAAAAGTTTAACAGCTTAGGTGTAGATGGCAATTTAAAACTAAGTATCTTATGTGGTTTAATAGATATCACCGGTTCTGCATCCTATTTAAAGGAAGATAACAACGAAAAAAAAGTTGTTAGAGGTTCATTAATTTACAAGATAGAAACCTCTTTAGATTCAATCGATATAAAAACAAATTCACTTAAAAGTCCAATAGATATTGACAGCTTAAACAACAGCGAGGCTACTCATATTGTCACTAAAATTAAATATGGTGCAAATGTAATTGTTACATTTGAAAAGACTTTTAAAGACGAGTCTAACAAGAAGGAGATATCTGGTTCTTTAAGTGATATTATGAAAAATATTGGTGGCTGCTTTAGCATGGATGGTGATTTCTCTTTAAAAGAAAACGATAGAAAATTACTTGGTGAATTTAAAATCAAATTTTTTGGTGAAATTATCCCAAAGAATGAAGAAATCCCAAATAGTGTCGAAGCTGCTTTAAATATTATGAAAAAGATACCAAAGTACTTAGAAACAGTCAACAAAGGCAAAGGTATACCAGTTGAATATATGCTACTACCAATCGAAACTGTTCAAAGACAATTATCTATTGAAAATGAATTAAAAAGAGTTTATAAAAATATCGGAGAAGATTTAATCAAACAGATTGAAGTGGAATTCGAACAATTAGCAGCTCATCAACTTGAACTAAAGGGTTTTTATGCAGAGCTACTCGAAATGAAAGATTTCTTTAATATCAATCAACTATCACCAGTTTCTGACTTTATTAATAAAGTTTCAGTCAACGAAAAGACATTTAAAAAATCAATTTCAGAATTGATAGTCGCTGTTAGAGGTTGTACCAAAGATATCTCATCTCTTGAAGAATGTGTCAGCAGCTATATTTCATCTGAATACTCATCTAACGGAATCAAAAAGTTCTTAGAACTATCACATCAAGCAAACCTTAAAAACCAACTTTCATTTATTCAAGAAATTAAAGCTTTAAATATTGATATTGTTTCAAAGACAATGAATAAATCTCAAGTCATCAAAAAATCTAAAAATAATTGTAAGCTCTACATTCTCAACTACTACAATTCAACAAGAACAATGAGCCAAACATGGGATCCAATTTATATTTCAACTTTTATTACCAAATATAATGAAAAGAGAAAAAAAACAAAATTTGCAATCATTGATCTTGAAATGCATAACATAGTACCAAACCAAGAGAATTCATCCAATGATAGTACCTCAAAAGTCCCATTTGTTGAGATCTATGTCAATCAAAAGCTAAAGCAATCAAATTTCATAATTTACCCATTCTCAAATTTTTCTGAGCGTTTTGAAGAAACTGGTTTCAATTTTAATGGTAAAGCTCCAATGGACATACCATTTTTAAGACTAAAGTGTCCCGGTAAAGATTGTCCAAAGGTTCCAAAAGAGTTTATTTGTCTTGTTTGTAATCAATATTTAAAGTATAGCACCAAAACTCTTTATTGTCAATGTGGATCATATCCAGTAACCAGCTGTACTTTTAAATGTTGTGAACCAGAGCATGGTAACGATTATGTTAAACTTCCAAACAGTGAGGAGGACCAATTAAAATACTTACCACCAAGACCATTAACTCTATTATTATTAGGAGAGACAGGTGTCGGAAAATCTACATTCATCAATTCATTGGTTAACTATGCTTTATATCATAGTTTAGAAGATGCAATTAAAGGTGAAATAAAAGTATTAATTCCAATTAAATTTTCAATGGTTACAAATGGAGTCCAAAAAGAAATATCAATTGGTAATAAAACTAAAAATGAGAATTTATCAGTTGGCCAATCATCAACTCAATCATGTCAAACCTATATATTTTTAGATTTAAATCTAACAATCATTGATACTCCAGGTATTGGTGATGTAAGAGGTGTTGATCAAGATAAAGCAAATTTTGAACACATTCTTAGCTATATCTCAAGATTTGATACAATTGATGGTATTTGTATTCTTTTAAAACCAAACGAAGCAAGAGAAACTGTAGTTTCAACCTATTGTTTCAAAGGTTTATTATCACAACTTAATAAAAATGCAGCTAAAAACATTGTATTTTGTTACACAAATTCACGTTCAACTTTTTACCAACCAGGTGACTCACATCCAAAGATTTCAAAAATGGTTCAAAGTTTAAATGTCCCAGATCTCAAGTATACATCTTCAAACACATTCTGCTTTGATAGTGAATCATTCAGATTCCTTGCAGCTCTTAAAAATGATGTCCAGTTCGGCGAAGATCAAATTAAAGATTTCTCAAATAGCTGGAAAACCTCTGTTACATCAACCAACAATTTAATATCATATCTTAACTTGTTACCACCACACAATATCAGAAACACTACAAGTCTTAATGAATCAAGAAGACTAATCTATGCTCTAACAAGACCAATTGTCGAAATTACACAAATGATTGAAACTAAAGTCAAAACTATTACAACCAAAAAAAAGGAAATTGAAGATGACAATAGTGATTTAGAATCTCTTAAAAAGAAATTAATAATAAAATATGATGATGTAGAAAGAAGAGATTTAGATGAACCAACCACAGTCTGTACAAACTCTACTTGTATAAAAGTTATAACGGGTAAAGATGGTAATGAAATCGTTCACTATGCTCAAAGATGCCACGTTGGTTGCCAAATTAAAGGTCCAACCAACACAAAGAACTCTGCTGACTTAAAAAATTGTTGTGCTATTGGAAAAAGCGACTTAAAGTGCACTGAATGTCAGTTCTCATGCCATTACACTAGTCATATGCATATTACATATGAAACATATCCTGTCACCAAGACTTTAGAAAATGCCGCCATTAAAGATCAGATAAATATAGCCACCGACAGCTGTCAACTCAAAAAAGAAGCAATTATTGAATTAGAAAAAGAAATCGAAGCAAACAACAAAGAAAAAACAGAAATCATAAATATTAGTTCAAAACTTTCATTTTTTTTAAAAGAAAATTCAATTACTGGCTATGTCGATACTGTCATTGAATATTTGAAAATGTGTATCCAAACTGAAGATTACAAGACAGATAAAACAAATAAAAAATCACTTGAAAAGAATTTATTAATATTTGAAGAGCAAAATAGAATTTTACAGGCCGCCGTAAGCAATTGTAATGAATTAATTACTGTCGACCAAGTCCCTATATTAATTGAAAAATTAAAGAATCTTCCAATCAATGGTCCAACATTAAAGCTTCACATTGAAGGTAATGAGTCTGCTCAAATGACCTCAAACTACAAACCAATTGTAATTAAACCAATAGAAAATTTATATAACAAATTTAAATCATATTTTTACTTCAAATAAATACATTCTTTTTTAATTTATTTTTGGACAAATAATTTTTAAAAATTTAATAAATAATTTTAGAATTTATAAAAATAAAAATGTTAAGTTACCCCCACACTGGACTATTTTTTTATTTTAAAAACTATATAACTAAAAAAGAAAAAATTCATATAAAAAAATTTAAAATTCTGGTACACATTAATTTTATTTGTAATTTAATCATCCAATTTGTGAAATTTTATAATATTCATAAAAGACAGAGTTTTCGATAATATCTACTCAATGAAATGTTGTTCCATTTTTATAACAAAACACATTGTTCTATTCTATCCCGCCCCAAATTTGAACGGTTGTTCCTTTTCTGGTACACAAGTGACATTATTTAATTGATTTTCTGATGATTAAAAAAATAATAACTGGTTAATAAAAAATTAAAATTTTTTATTTAAAAAATTGTATATAACATTACTTACCATATTAGATATAATGTATATTTATCATTTGAAATTATAAATGGTAAATTATTTCTACATATAAAACTATTCAATTACATATCTATATCAGTTCTTATTTAATGTTTTTGGTGTATATACATCTTTAGTAAAGTGATAATCTAAAGTATTAATTGGAGGTGTATCTATTGAAATATTATTGCTTTCTCTATTGTTTGCAGTGCTTGGAAAATATATGTAGACCCTTTATTATAATAGAGTAAATATTTTTTACAAATTATATTTTCAAAAATTTGCCCAATATTTTTGAAAAAATATAAAAAATTTTATTTTTTTATTTTTTTTATTTTTTATTTATTTTTTATTTATTTTTTATTTTATTAAACCATTTATTTTACAACAAACCTGTTCGTTTATTTCTTTGAGTTTTTACTATCAATTTGAAACATTAACCATCATTATGTTTCTTGTAGATCAGCTAATACACAAATTATGAGGAAACACTTGAAGAGACCAAAAAAATAATTTATTTTTAAAAATAGTTTCAAATTATTTTATTTTAATAATATTTAATAAAGGAATATTATTTTGTTAATAAAGTTTTATGGATTTAAACCATATTATTTTGATAATTAGGAAAAGATTCTATTTTTAGCCCCTAAATATGTTTCTTTGGTAAAAAAAAAAAAAATTGTGTGGGGGTAAATCTACATTTTTTTTTTTAAAACAAATATCTCTGAGAGTAATATAATCCCTATTAATTAGAAGTTTTTAGTGTTGGGTGGTCTTTTATACCTCTTAAAAATAACCCATTTTTTTATTTTTCCAGGATTTTATCATAAAAAAAATATTAACCAATAAAAAAAAAAATTATTATTAGAAATTTTTTTTTTATAATAAGTTGTGAAAATGAAAAAAAAAATTTATAATATAATTTTTTGTTTTCCATTAATAATCATTAATGTTTGTTTTTTTTTATTCATAATAAAACATATTGCTTTTCAATTTACAAATAATATATTATAATATTATATTTTTATTTATCATTATATTACTGATTCCATTGATTTTTTATTGATTTTTTTAGGTAACATTATTTTCTTTAAATTTTTTTTTATTTTTTAAAATTTCATTATACCTTACAAATAAAATAATTATATATACAAATGTATACTAATATTGGTTTGTTTTTTATTTTTTTATAAAAGAAATGAATACTTTAATAAAAAAATCATTAGGTAGAATAGCTTTTTTGGGTGATCAATATGATGTTAGATCAGATTGTTTTTTAGCTACAAATATTCAAAGATCAAATACCAGAAGAAAAAACTCAAACTGCAAATGTTTCTAATTTAAGTTACGAATATTTTGTCTCAAGTTCATCACAAGAAAAGTTTAACAGCTTAGGTGTAGATGGCAATTTAAAGCTTAGTATCTTATGTGGTTTAATAGATATCACCGGTTCTGCATCATATTTAAAGGAAGATAACAACGAAAAAAAAGTAGTAAGAGGTTCGTTAATTTATAAGATAGAAACCACTTTAGATTCAATCAATATAAATACACTCGAAAGTCCAATAGATATTGACAGCTTAAACAACAGCGAGGCTACTCATATTGTCACTAGAGTTAAATATGGCGCAAATGTAATTGTTACATTATGAAAATATTTATAGTGATGAGGCAAACAAGTCTGAGGTATCTGGATCTTTAGGTGCTGTTATGAAAAAATTTGGTGGCTGCTTTAGCATGGATGGTAATGTCTCTTTAACTCTAAAAGAGAACGAAAGAAAAATAATTGATGAATTTAAAATCAAATTTGTAGGTGATGTTATCCCAAACAATGAAGAAATCCCAAATAGTGTCGAAGCTGCTTTAAATATTATGAAAAAGATACCAAAGTACTTAGAAACAGTTAACAAAGGCAAAGGAATACCAGTTGAATATTCTAATTCCAATTGAAACTGTTCAAAGACAATTATCAATCAAAGTTGGATTAGAAAGAGTTTTCAAAAATATTGGAGAAGATTTAATCAATCAGATTGAAGTGGAATTTGAACTATTAGTAGCCCATAAACTTGAATTAAAGAGTTTTTATGACGAGCTGATAAAAATGAAAGATTACTATAACATCAATGATTTTTCAACAGTTTTTGATTTTATTAATAAAGTATCAGCCAAAGAAAATACATTTAAAAAATCAATTTCGGAATTGATAGTAGCTATTAGAGGTTGTACCAAAGATATTTCATCTCTTGGAGAATGTGTCACTAGTTATATTTCATCTGAATACTCATCTAACGGAATCATAAAGTTCTTAGAACTATCACATCAAGTAAACCTTAAAAACCAACTTTCATTTATTCAAGAAATTAAAGCTTTAAATATTGATATTATTTCAAAGACAATGAATAAATCTGAAATCATCAAAAAATCAAATAATAATTGTAGGCTCTACATTCTCAACTTCTACAATTCAACAAGAACAATGAGCCAAACATGGGATCCAATTTATATTTCAACTTTTATTGCCAAATATAATGAAAAGAGAACAAACACAAAATTTGCAATCATTGATCTTGAAATTCATAACTCTTCACCAAACCAAGAGAAATCACCTAATGATAGTACATCTAAAGTCCCATTTATTGAACTATATATTAATCAAAAGCTAAAGCAATCAAATTTCAAAATTAACCATTTCTCAAATTTTGCTGAGCGTTTTAAAGAAACTGATTTCAATTTTAATTATAAAGCTCCAATGGATACACCATTTTTAAGACTAAAGTGCCCCTGTAAAGATTGTTCAAAGGTTCCGAAAGAGTGGAAATGTCTTATTTGTGATGAAGATTTAAAGTATAGCACCAAAACTCTTTATTGTGAATGTGGTTCATATCCAGTAACCAGCTGTTCTTATAAATGTTGTGAACCAGAGCATGGTAACGATTATTTCCAACTTCCCAAACAATGAAAAGGACCAATTAAAATACTTACCACCAAGACCATTAACTCTATTATTATTGGGAGACCAATTGTCGAAATTACACAAATGATCGAAACTAAAGTTAAAACCTTTGAAATTGAAGACGACAATAGTGAATTGGAATGTAGAAAGAAGATATTTAGATCAACCAACCACTGTTTGTACAAACCTTACTTGTGTAAAAATTAGTAAGGATGAAGATGGTAATGAAATCATTCACTATGCCCAAAGATGCCACGTTGGTTGTTATGACGCTGGTCCAGCCTTTATGTACAAATCTGACAACTTAAAAAATTGTTGGGCTATAGATAAAAGTGACTAAAAATATTCGTCAATATAAGTTCTCATGCCACTACACTAGTCATATTCTTATTACATACGAAACCTATCCTGTCACCAAGACAATAGAAAATCCCACCATTAAAAATCAGATCGATAAAGTCACCAACAACATTCAACACAGGAAAAAGGAAATTATTGAAATACAAAAAGAAATCGAAGCAAACAACAAAGAAAAAATAGAAATAAAAAATATTATTTCCAAGCTTTCATTCTTTTTAAAAGAAAATTCAATTACTGGCTATGTCGATACTGTAATTGAATATTTGAAAATGTGTATCAAAACTGTAGATCCTATGACAGATAGAACTTATAAAAAATCACTCAAAAAGAATTTATTAATTTTTGAAGAACAAAATAGAATTTTACAACCCGCCGTAAGCAACTGTAGTGAATTAATTACTGTCGACCAAGTCCCTGTATTAATTGAAAAATTAAAGAAACTTCCGATCAATGGTCCAACATTAAAACTTCACATTGAAGGTAATGAGACTGATCAAATGACCTCAAACTACAAACCAATTGTAATTAGACCAAAAGAAAAATAAATACATTCTTTTTAAATTTAAATAATTAACATTATAACAATCTTTGTTTTGAATATCGTATGCCTGGGAATAAGTTTCATTAATTGAAATTGTTTATTCCACTATTTCTAATATTTTCTACCAATGATTTATTACATATTTTTAGGGTTTGAGAAATAATCCCCATTTTTTATTTGTAAATATTGAGTATCGAATTTCATCACTTAATTTCATTTTGTTTATATATATTTCTTTTTATTATTTTTAAAGTTTTTGTAACTCTTAATTATTAAATTAATAATAAAAAAAAAATTGGAAGGGAGAAATAAAAAAATATTGTTATTTTAAAATTTAGTGAGAAAATTCTAAAATGATTTTTTTTTGTTTTTGTTTTTATTTTTAAAAAAAAATTTTATATTTTTTGACTTTTTTTTTTTAATATTTTTTTTTTTAATTATTGATTAAAATTCTAACTTCAAAACTCCAAAAAAAAAAAAACAAAAAAAAAAAAAAAAAACTAAAAAAAAAAAAAAAAACTCAAAAAAACTTTTTTTTTTTTTACATATAAATTTTTTTGTAATTTGGTTGTTTTTTGGGGTTTTTTTAATTTTTTTAATTTTTATTTTATATGCATTAATTTTTTTTTTTAACTATTCAATTAATAATTCGTTGTCCTCGATGATATTATTTCTAATTTCTGAATAACAATTAACTAAAAATGCAACAATACACCATATCATATGATGTTTTTTTAAAACATTATCAATATGAAAAGTTCCTTGTTTAAATTTATATCTTAAAGAATTGCTTGTAATTGAAAATCTTTTAATTCTTGCAAATACATTTTCGATAATAATCCTGACTGATTTGAATTTTTTCTTGTTGTTTGTTATATTTTGTGTTTTTACGACCTGCTTCAATAACACACGTGTTATTATAAACTTTTTTTAATCCACGAAATCCCTTATCAGCAACAATTGTTTCAAGTACACTGTCTAATGAATCAATAAATTCACGATCTTTTTTAAATAAGTTATTATCATTTTTACAACCACCTGCAAGAAAACCAATGTGCAATACCTTTCCACTCTTAGGGCAACAATAAACCAATAGAGTTAAAGTTGATTTACATTTTTTACCACTATATAATAAATTTCTAATATCTTTATCACTTGGAATACTAATTTGTTGTTCTGAACCATCAACCACCATTGTTGCAAAAGTATGATTTGAATGGTACATGAATTCTACTTTATTGCTATTATCCTTTCTATTATTAAAATAACTTTTAAAATTATCCATTGCCAAAGGTGAAACAATGTCTAAAAATTCTTGGAAGTATCTTTCTAAAGTACTATCACTTATACCAAATAAAATTTTAATTACAATAGGTCTGGTATAATTTCTTAAATAAAATAAACATATGAATACTCTTTCTTTTAGATCGTATAGTTTATTTCTCCCATTATTAACCGAAATTATTTTTTCGTTTATTTTATTATATAGATCATTAAAACTATCAAAACTAATACCAATCATTTTTTCATAATCTTTATAACTATTAATAAAATCCACTTTAAAATAACAATAAAATAATTAGACTAACATTTTATAAAATTTTATAATTTATAATTTAAATTATCATTTTTTTATTTACTTTTTGATCTGGTGACCGCTACATTTATTTCTTTTTTATTTTTTTATTTTTCTTTTTCTTTTTCATCCATCTTCATCTCCTTCATCTTCAATCTCTACATTGTTATTCTTTTCAGGTTTTGGGCAACCTTTATTTACTAATGCATTAAAATCACCACTTTAAAAAAAATGGTGAAAATAAAATTTGTGCATTAAAAAATTTGAAAAAACCAAAAACTGTCAAATTTACAAAAATTTTATATGTAAAAAAAAAAAAGTTAGAACTTTTGAGTTTTTTTTTTTTTTTTTAGTTTTTTTTTTTTGGAGTTTTGAAGGAATTCATCATGATATTAAAAATATAATTTGTAAAAAATATTTACTCTATAATGATAAAGGGTCTGCATATATTTTCTGGGCACTCTAAAAAATATATTTTAAATAGCAAGGGGTGTTAAGGTGCGTTAAGAAATAAAAATTTATGCATTACTTTTTTTTATATAAAAAAAAAAAAAAAAAAAAAAAATATAAATATAAAAAATTTTTTATTTTTTTTTGAGACACCCCTTTTAAAATATTCAAAATTTTTTTTTTAATAATAATTAATAAAGGATAATAAGGATTTTTGGTATTTTAATTTTGTTCAAAAAGTTTTATAGATTTAAACAATATTATTTTGATAATTAGGAAAAGATTATTCTATTTTTAGCCCTAAATATGTTTCTTTAAAAAAAAAAAAAATAGTAGAGTGGGGGGTAAATCTACATTTTTTTTTTTTTAAACAAATATCTCTGAGAGTAATATAATCCCTGATTAATTTTTATTTTTTGGGTGAAAAAAGTTTTTAATGTTGAGGGGTCTTTTATACCTCTTAAAAACAACCATTTTTTTTTTATTTTTCCAAGATTTTATCATAAAAAAATATTTTTTAAACCAATAGGAAAAAAATAGTACAATTTAATTTTTTTACATTAAATTGCACTATTTTTTTTGAAATTTTTTTATTTAAGTTGTGAAAATGAAAAAAAAAATTTTTTTATATTATTTTTTTTTTTCCATTTACAATCATTAATATTTTTGTTTTTTTTTATTTATAATAAAACATATTAGCTTTTCAAATTTACAAATAATATTATTATATTATATTTTTATTTATCATTTTATTATTTGATATATTCCATCCATTGGTTTTTTTTTATTTTTTTCTCAACGGTTGTTTTTTTAAAATAGGTAACATTATTTTTAAATTTTTTTATATTTTTTAAAATTTCATTATACCTTACAAATAAAATAATTATATATACAAAATATTTTTATAATGTAAACTAATATTGGTTTGTTTTTTGTTTTTTTTTTTTATATAAAAGAAATGAATACTTTAATAAAAAAATCATTGGGTAGAACAGCATTTTTGGGTGATCAATATGATGTTAGATCAGATTGTTTTTTAACTACAAATATTTTCAAAGATCAAATACCAGAAGAAAAAATTCAAACTGCTAATATTTCTAATTTAAGTTACAAATATTTTGTCTCAAGTTCATCACAAGAAAAGTTTAACAGTTTAGGTGTAGATGGCAATTTAAAGCTTAGTATCTTATGTGGTCTAATAGATATCACAGGCTCTGCATCATATTTAAAGGAAGATAACAACGAAAAAAAAGTAATAAGAGGTTCGTTAATTTATAAGATAGAAACCATTTTAGATTCAATTAATATAAATTCACTTAAAAGTCTAATAGATATTGACAGCTTAAACCACAGCGAGGCCACTCATATTGTCACTAGAATTAAATATGGCGCAAATGTAATTGTTACATTTGAAAATATTTATAGTGACGAGGCTAATAAGTCTGAGGTATCTGGATCTTTAGGTGCTGCTATGAAAAAATTTGGTGGCTGCTTTAGCATGGATGGTAATGTCTCTTTAAATCTCAAAGAAAACGAAAGAAAAATACTTGATGAATTTAATATCAAATTTGTAGGTGATGTTATCCCAAACAATGAAGAAATCCCAAATAGTGTCGAAGCTGCTTTAAATATTATGAAAAAGATACCAAAGTACTTAGAAAAAATCGACAAAGGCAAAGGTATACCAGTTGAATATATTCTAATTCCAATTGAAACTGTTAAAAGACAATTATCAATTGAAGCTGGATTAGAAAGAGTTTACAAAAATATCGGAGAAGATTTAATCAATCAGATTGAAGTGGAATTTGAACAATTTGCAGCCCATCAACTTGAGCTCAAGAGTTTTTATGCAGAGCTATTAGAAATGAAAGATTACTATAATGCCAATCAACTATCACCAGTTTTTGACTTTATTAATAAAGTTTCAGTCAACGAAAAGACATTTAAAAAATCAATTTCAGAATTGATAGTCGCTGTTAGAAGTTGTACCAAAGAAATTTCATCTCTTGAAGAATGTATCACCAGCTATATTTCATCTGAATACTCATCTAACGGAATCAAAAAGTTCTTAGAACTATCACATCAAGCAAACCTTAAAAACCAACTTTCATTTATTAAAGAAATTAAAGCTTTAAATATTGATATTGTTTCAAAGACAATGAATAAATCTCAAATCCTCAAAAATTCAAATAATAATTGTAAGCTCTACATTCTCAACTACTACAATTCAACAAGAACAATGAGCCAAATATGGGATCCAATTTATATTTCAACTTTTATTACCAAATATAATGAAAAGAGAACAAACACCAAATTTGCAATCATTGATCTTGAAATTCATAACTCTTCACCAAACCAAGAGAAATTACCTAACGATAGTACCTCTAAAGTCCCATTTATTGAACTATATATAAATCAAAAGTTAAAGCTATCAAATTTCAAAATTAACCAATTCTCAAATTTTTCTGAGCGTTTTGAAGAATCTTTTTTCGATTTTAATGGTAAAGCTCCTATGGATACACCATTTTTAAGACTAAAGTGTCCCGGTAAAGATTGTCCAAAGGTTCCAAAAGAGTGGAAATGTCTTATTTGTGATGAAGATTTAAAATATAGCACCAAAACTCTTTATTGTCAATGTGGCTCATATCCAGTAACCAGCTGTGTTTTTAAATGTTGTGAACCGGAGCATGGTAACGATTATTTCCAACTTCCAAACAATGAAAAAGACCAATTAAAATACTTACCACCAAAACCATGTTGTGAACCAAAGCATGGTAATGATTATTTCCAACTTCCAAACAATGAAAAAGACCAATTAAAATACTTACCACCAAGACCATTAACTCTATTATTATTGGGAGAGCCAGGTGTCGGTAAATCTACATTCATCAATTCATTGGTTAACTATGCTTTATACCATAGTTTAGAAGATGCAATTAAAGGTGAAATAAAAGTATTAATTCCAATTAAATTTTCAATGGTTACAAATGGAGTCCAAAAAGAAATATCAATTGGTAATCAAACTAAAGATGAGCATTTATCAGTTGGCCAATCATCCACTCAATCATGTCAAACCTATGTATTTTTAGATTTAAACTTAACAATCATTGATACTCCAGGTATTGGTGATGTTAGAGGTGTTAAATCAAATTTTGAACACATTCTTAACTATATCTCGAGATTCGATACAATTGATGGTATTTGTATTCTTTTAAAACCAGACACAGGAAGAGATACTCATATTGAAAAATATTTTTTTAAAAGTATATTATCACAACTTAATAAAAATGCAGCCAAAAACATTGTATTTTGTTACACAAACTCACGTTCAACATTTTACCAACCAGGTGACACATATCCAATGATTTCAAAAATGGTTCAAAGTTTAAATGTCCCAGATCTCAAGTATACATCTTCAAATACCTTCTGCTTTGATAGCGAATCTTTTAGATTCCTTGCAGCACTTAAACAAGGTATCAAGTTCAGCGAAGATGAAATTAAGGGTTTCTCAAATAGCTGGAAGACCTCTGTTACATCAACCAACAATTTAATATCATATCTTAACTTGTTACCACCACACAATATCAGAAATACTACAAGTCTAAATGAATCAAGAAGATTAATCCACGCTTTATCAATACGAATCATCCAAATTCCACAAATGATTATGACTAATCAAATTAAAATACTTACCAATGCCATTCAACTCAGAGAAGAGGCAACTATTGAGTTGAAAAAAGAAATCGAAGCAAATAACAAAGAAAAAATAGAAATGATAAATATCAGATCTAAGCTTTCATTCTTTTTAAAGGAAAATTCAATTACTGGTTATGTCGATACTGCCGTAAGCAACTGTAGTGAATTAATTACTGTCGACCAAGTCCCTGTATTAATTGAAAAAATAAAGAACCTTCCAATCAATGGCCCAACATTAAAACTAGTTATTGAAGACTATGAGATTGACCAAAAGCCCTCAAACTACAAACCAATTATAATTAGGACAAAAGATAAATTATTTTAAAACACCATATAAAATATTTAAATAAAATAAATACATTCTTTTTTTATTTATATGATTATTTATACACAAAAAATTCTCAATAATATTTTTGAGAAAAATCTTTTTAATTTCCCACTGATTAAAATTCAAAAATAAATAAATAAAATTATTAAACCCATTAACAATATATTTTTTATTTAATTATTTAAAATAAAATAGACAAATTTTAATATTTGTTCCTTACGCATGGAACTAACACTTCTTGCAAATGACCAATAAGTGGATGCAGAGTTAATGCTAGTTATACACTATTTCCTAATAGCAACCAACAAGTTTAAATACTAGTAGGTTTGCAATTTTTAATCTATCCTATTTGGATAATAATTAATTTAAAGAAAAAACCCACAGAATTTTAAATTTACTAAATTTATTTAAAATTTTTCTTTTGTTAAACAGATAAAACACCATGATATATTTAAATTTAAATCACAATAAAATCTTCTTGCTATTTTAAAAATAATTAAATAAGAAATCGTAAACCCGTTATTTTCTCATATTAAAGTAATTGGGAAAAAAATAATAAAAAAAATTTTTAAAAAGAAAAATTATTTATTTTTTTTTAACACACAAATGTTTTTATTTTTTATTTAATTTCACTTTTCAGTTATTTAAAAATAGTTTATTTTTTTTAAAACTCATTTTGCTGTTGATAGTTTTTTTTATTTTAATAATTAGTTTTTTTATTTTTAAATTATTTTTTTTTTTTTTTTTTTTTTTAATTTTTTTAAAAAAAAAAAAAACGAAAAATACGACATTTTCAAAATTTTTTTTTTTATAAAATTATTTAATTTTTTTTTTTGGATAATATATACAATATAAAGATGTCAGCAGAAAATACAAGCGAAACAAGTAATCAAATTTTAAAACAAGTTGAATACTATTTCAGCGATTCAAATTTACTCAGAGATAAATTTTTAAAAGAAGAACTTGCTAAAAATGTTGATGGTTGTATGTATCTTTTAAAACAAATTGTAAATAATAACAAAAATATAGTATACTAATATTTAATTATTTGTTATTACAAATAGACGTTTCAATTGAAATTATTGCTTCATTCAATAGAATGAAAGCCATTTCAACTGATTTAGAATTTATTACAGAATCCTTAAAGAAATCAACTCGTTTACAAGTTAGCGAAGATGGTAAAATGGTTAAAAGATTAGACCCATTACCAGAATCAATTGATACAGGTAAAACATTATACAGCAAAGGATGGCCATCAGACACCACAATTGAAAAAGTACAAGAATTCTTCAACCAATTCGGTAAAACTTTATCAGTTAGATTAAGAAAGAAGACCGATAAATCATTTAAAGGTTCATTATTAGTAGATTTCGATACTGAAGAAACCGTCACTAAAATCATTGCCGAAAAACCAAAACTCAATGGTGATATCGAATTAATCTATCAAACATTTAAACAATTCAATGATGAAAAGAAAGAAGAAAAAGAGAAATTTTTAGCAAACTCAGATAAGAAAAGAAAGGCCAAGAAAGAAGCTGAAAGAGATGGTGAAAATGATGATGAAGAAAAATCCGAAGAAAAAGCTGAAGAAACTATGGTTCCAGGTTGCATTGTTGTTTTCAAAGGTATTGGTGCTGGTAAAAATATTCACAGAGGTGATATTAAAGAAATTTTCTCACAATATGGTGATGTTCAATTCGTCGGTTACAACCATGATGATGTAGACGGTAATGTTCGTTTCAAGACTGCCGAATCTGCTCAACGTGCCGTTGAAGCTCTTACTACTGCCAAAAAAGAAATCGGTGGCCAAGTTCCAACTTTTTCAATCATGGAAGGTGAAGAAGAAAAAACTGAATGGGAAAAAATTTTAGAAAAGAAAAAGAATGCTGGTAACAACAACAACAAAAAAGGAAATAATAATAGAGGTGGCAAAAAACCATTCAAAAAATTCGCTGGTAAAGGTAAAGGTTTCAAAGGTAATAAAAAAGCTAAAGTTGAATAAAATCATAATTTCAATTCTTTTTTTATAATTTATAAATATATATAAAAAAAAAAAACAAATCAAAACAAAACAAATCAAAAACCAAATATAAAATAAATAATAATCCAATTATTTAAAAAAAAAAACAAAAAAAAAAAAAAAAAAAAAAAAAAAAAAGCTAAATTAAATAAATAATTTATTTAAATTTTTTCATTTTATAATAATAATAATAATAATATAATTGGAAACTTATTTATTTTTGTTATTTTTATTTATTTATTTATTTATTTATTTATTTATATTTTTTTTTATTTTTTATTTTTTATAAAAATTAAAATTTTAATTTTTTTTTTTTTTTAGATTTTATTTTAAAATTTTTTTTTAAAAATATAATAATAAATTTGAAAATAATAATAAAAATATCGACATTAAAAAAAAACAATAATAAAAATAATAATAATAACAAAAGAAATAATACCTAAATATAATAGTATAATAATTGTAATAGTAAAATTATTATTTATTAAAAAATAGTAGTTTTACTATTTAATATTTTTTAACAAATAATGAAATCTACAACCACTACAATAAATAATAATTCAATTTTAATAAATTTTTTAAATATAAATAATTCTATACCAAAAATTGTATTGTTAAAAATATTAGTTTATGTTCATAATGGAATTTATCCAAGTGAACCTTTTTTATGTTGTATGGTTGTATGCAAATATTGGAGAGATATAATTCCAAAATCATTAAAGACACTCCGCTTTAACAATTGTAGTGATGCAACCATGAGATCATTGATGATGTGCTCCATTTTAAAACAAGAGTTTAATGAGTCTTTGGAACAGGTTATAGTGAATCAACCACAATCAACAGAGTCATTACTCAAGGTATTGTCATTGTTGACAATGCCTTTCTTTAGCAAATCTTCATCAATACTGTATCAGCCACCATTGAAAACATTGGAAATCACTTCAATAGATTTGACAGATAGAGGTGTAGAAATAATATCCAATATACTATTGGTTTATAATATAAAAAAGCTGGTTTTAAAGGGGGTTCAGCTCAACGATAATCATCTAATAACATTATCAAAATCACTAAAAATGAACCATTTTAATTGTCTACAGCATTTAGATATTTCACACAACCATTTTACAAAGCAGGGTTTAGAATTCCTTTTTCAGACACTCATCGAGTCCCATAAAGAAAATCAAATTGATAATATAAAAAATTCAAATATATTTTTTAATAATCAAAATAATTCCCTCAATTCACTATCAAATTTAAATCACACCAGTATTAACAGTCTATCATCATCTCTTCCAACTTCAAATGAGCCAATTAAATTATCATATAATAATTTATTATCAATTTCATTAACAAATGATTTAAACAATACAGACACAGATACAGATAAAGATCCAGATAATAATAATAATAATAATAATAATAGTAATAATAATAATAATAATAATAATAATAATAATAATAATAATAATAATAATAATAATATTAATAATAATAATAATAATAGGAGTAGGGAGAATAAAAATTCATCATCAAAGGAATTAAAAGAACAAAAAGATAAATTAACATTTAAATCAATAAATACCAATGACTTAATTAAAAATAATTTAAAATTATCACATAAACCATTTTTAAAATTAAATTTATTGTCATTGGATCTTAGTAATAACAATAGGATAGGTTTAGACTGTATACAATTAATCAAAGATCTCTTACCCCAACTACCTCAATTACAATCAATAAATCTGTCAAATATATCACTGTGTACTGAAGGTTTACGAATGCTATTAGAGTATTTAAGGCAAAACAAGTCAATCCGAAAGATCAATCTATCAAACAATGGAATATATCCCAACGGTGCAGAAGATATTGCCAATATATTGTTAAAAAATAACTATTCTATAGAGTCATTGGATTTAAGCGAAAATAGGATATCTTTAATCGGATTACGTTCAATTCTAAATGCATTGGCTCCAACAGACCCACTATGTAAAAGTGAATCTTCATTGAAATCACTTTACTTGCGTCGTATGATGATATCATTCGAAGAATCAACATTAATCAGGAACATGATATTTCAAACACTACATCTTAAAACACTAGATTTCTCATCGAATCAAATTAATAGAGAATCTTTGGCTATTATATGCGAAGCTTTATCTGTAAACAATACTATACAAGATTTAAATTTAAGCTTTAATATATTTGGGCCTCAAGGATGCGCTGAAATCGCAAAAACTCTAACTCAAAATAAATCAATATCCAGTTTGCATTTACATTGTGTTGGTATGAAAAAAGAAGGTGCTCAAGTTTTAGCAGAATCATTAAAAAACAATCATTCTTTAACTCGATTAAATTTAAGCAATAACGAAATCAAAGCTTCAGGTTGCAACCATTTCATTAAACTCTTGAAATCCAATCATTCAATTCACTATATGGACTTATCATGTAACTCTATCAAAAATAAATCTTCATTATACCAAGATCTATGCAAAATTATCAATACTAAAATTGATTTAAATGGTAATTCTATAAATCAAAAATTTTATAAAAATAAAAAAGAAAATTGTAATATAATGTAAAAAAAAATAAATAAATAATAATAAACAAAAAATATATTTATTGATAATAAAATAAACAACAATATCATATTATTTATTTTATAATATGATGTTTTTAGAAATTATAAAAACTATTTTTATAAGGAATTTAATTTCTATTCCTTATAAAAAAATTTATTTTAGATTTATCTTTTTTTTTTTGAATTTTTTTTTTTTTTAAATTTAAAAAAAAAAATTTTTTAATTTTTTTTTTTTTTTTAATAATATCATTTCTCATTTTATTTAGAAATAATAATATTACATTTTAAATGGAGGAAAATCAACAGGATGTATTAAAAGTAAAGTTTATTAAATCAGATTCAGTAGAAAGAAGAGGGGTCTTTATCCCAGTCGAAGAAAATAAGAAAACATATAAATTAGAGGGGTTATTAAGTTATGTAAAGAGTGAAAAAAGAACACAACCACCAGAATTTTGTAAAGATTTAGCAATTGTTTTAACACATCCACATCCAATGTTGGGAGGTTCATTTAGAAATAATGTAGTTTTGGGTGTAGCAGATTATTTTACAACTTATTTACAAATACCAACTTTATGTTTTAATTTTAGAGGTGTCAGTAAATCAGAGGGTAGCGGCAGTTGGTTTGGAGGTTCTGAAAGACTAGATACATTGGCTGCAGTAAATTATTTATTATCATTAAATAATGGTATTAATAGCAATAGCAACAGCAATAACAATACTGATACTCATTCACATGTGCAACACCCAATTCAAGATGTACCAACTATTAAAAAAGTTTTAATTGTAGGTTATTCATATGGTTCAGTTATTGGTTCATCCATAGCAGATGAACACCCAGATATTTTGGGATTTTCAGCTATTAGCTATCCATTTGGACCATTGACACTAATGTTGTTAGGTAGCCTTTTACCACATGCTTCAAATTCATTAAAACCAAAATACTTTTTAATTGGTGATTCTGATAACTTTACAAGTGTTTCAACTTTTAAAAAAAGGTAAATATATATACAATTATATTTATAATTATTATTGGTTTTTTACTAACTCATTTTTATTATCAACTATAGATTAAAAGATTTTAAAGGTGATAAATTAGAATCTAAAATATTTGAAGGTGTTGATCATTTTTATGGTGGTAATGAAAAGGATTTAGCAAAGGAAATAGCAAAATGGATTTGCAAAGTATCGATAAACTATAGTGAAGAGCAACAACAACAACAGCAACAGCAACAACAACAACATCAATAATTATATAAAAGAAAATAAAATTTGTAAAATATACACAAAACTAATTCCTATATTATTTTTTTGGTTTGAGTTCTATTTACAAAAATTTACAATATTTATTTTATTTTGTTTTATTTTATTTTTCATTTGTTATGAAAATACAATCTAAATCGGTACCAGGTTTCATTCTAGCATTATCCAAGTCCTGTTCGCTTATTGTGCAATATACTATTGTAAATTAAATATTTAATTAGTAAATGGGACATTTTAATAAAAGTCTATTTATTGAATATTGGTTAATATAAACTTACATTGATTTGAAGATGGATCTATGTAAATTATTTCCTTTGTTTCATAGTTATACCCAACCAAAACTATATAATGCCCAAAAAATGAATCATCATTCATTTTATTTGTATTATTGGTTTTATTATATATATTATTATTATCAATATTATTAGTGTTATCATTTTCGTTATTAGCAACATTATCTCGAATTTCATTTAAATAGTCGCCACTATTTAATTTAGTACTGATGTGGTTATTATTATTATTATCATCATAAATATCATTTTTAGTATTACATTTACTACAATTTAAAAAATTTGAATCTACTAATAAAATGATTGGTAGTTTTTTACTAATGTGTTCTATAAATTGTTGAATTGGTAATTGTTTTTCTGATCCACTAAATAGAAAAGAAATTAGTTTATTGATAAAAAACTTTTAAATTAATATTAATTTTTATAAAACCTACATTAAAACCAAATTACATGGTGCAGTGTTTAGAGATTTAAAGAATAGCTGATTCACTCTTAATGTATCAGATTCCCAATTATCTTTATAATATTTATTTTCGCTATAATCATTTCTTACACCTATTGAATTTGTATAATAAATATGCGGCACTTGTAATTGAGTTAGGGCATTTGACAAATCGATCGACCATATACTTTTTGTGTTTATAATTTCATTTATTATTCCAAATTGATAGTTTTCTTTATTTGACCATTTTAAAACAGAGCTAATGCATGCAACCCCACAATCCCAATTTGAATCCTGTTTAATACTTTCAATATCATCGATCAAGATAATTTTATCTTGGGGATCGCCAATCCCATTTTTACTTTTAATGCATATCGTATCATTATCATGAGTGTTGTTATTACTATCATTATTATTATTATTATTACTACTATTGTCGTTACTCACTGTTTTTGAAATGATATTACTGAGTTCCATTAGAGACACCTAACAAAAAGTAATTGATGTATTTTATTTTTTTTTTTTTTTTTATTTATATTATTTTTTTAAAAACAAAAATTTTTTTAATTTTTTTTTTTTTTTTTTTTTTAATTTTTTATTTTATTTTTTTTTATTTTATTTTTTTTTAAATTCATTTAATATATTTATTTTTAAATATTTAAAAAGGATACCACACACAAATGCAAAGACAAAAAACCAATCCCGAAAACAAGTTCAAAGATGGAAACTCCTATGATATTCTCCAATCTTACAGAGCATTATATTTCAGATTATCATCACAAAAGAAAATCCAAGAAACTATTAATTTATTAGAATCTGGTTGTAAAAAATTTCAAGAATATGCTCAATGGAACTGCGCAGCTGAATTAGCCAAATTAATAGTTGAAACTTTTAGAAACTTCAATATTCCATATGATACTGATTCAAAAAGTAACCATCAATAACCAACAATAATAATAATCAATAATAATAATAATAATAATAATCAAAAACTTTTTTTTAAAATATATTAACATTCATTCATTCATTCATTTATTTATAGACAAAATTGAAACAATATTTAAAGGTTTTAAAGGTGAATGTCAAGGTAAAATTGGATTTATGAGAGAGGCAATCGATTGGAGTTCAAAGAACAGTAGCAATAAAAAAGGTGTACCAGAATTTCACACTTTATTAGCAATTTCATTAACTGAAGAAGGTGATTTTATTGATGCTCAAAAGCATTTCATTTTTGGTAACTCACCAAGCGAATTTAACAAAATGTTAAAAGAATGGACATCAGAAGTTGACGAAGAAGAAAAGGATCTTTATATTACCAGAGCAATTTTTGGCTATCTTTGCGTAAACAATTTAAAAGATGCCCAAACTCTTTTCGATTTATTCACCGAAGGAATTACTGAATTTTCACCACTTTTAAATTACGACCGTTATCTTTTATTAACTTTACAGCGTGATGCTTTACCATTATTCAATATTTTAAAGCAAAAATATGAAAGATCATTAAAAAGAGATCCACAATTCTTTAAAGTATGTATAACAACAACAAATATCACTTTTAATAAAAAAAGAAAATATTAACACACATTTACTAATAATCCATTTATTAATATTATTTTAGTATTTAGAACAAATCGCAAATGTATTTTATAAAGTACCAATTTCAAATCAAGGTGGATTAGGAGGAATGTTATCAAGTTTATTAGGTGGTTTTGGTGGTATGGGCGGCATGGGTGGTATGGGTGGTATGGGTAGTTCATCAATCGATATGGATACATCTGCCCCAATGGATGAAATGGATTAATTACATAATATAATTAAATATTCTATAAAAAAAAAATAATAAATAAATAAATAAATAAATAAAACCCAAATAAAAGTAAATATTTGTAAACTGCTAGCACACTTTTTTTATATTTTATATTTTCTATTTTTTTTTTCTTTATATTATTTTTATTTTTATTTATATTATTTATTCTTCTAAATTAATTGAATTTTTAAATTTTCCATAAAGAATAACCTTTAATTCGTTATGTTTATCACTAATATCTTGAAGATCTTGATCTATTTTTTCGATGCTTGATTCAAGTTTTGAAATATAAGAATTGACCATTTCTTCAGTTTCCTCTTTATTAAGTTCTAAAAATGCTTCACCCATTGAATATTGAAATTTGGTATCTTCATCATCAACTAAAAATATATCATCATTAGCATCAGTTGCTTTTTCTAATTCTTCCTATAATAATAACAATAAGTTGTTTAATTTTAATATTTGATTGAGTTTTTTATTTGTCATTAATTATTTATTATTATTATTATTATTATTATTATTATTTTGATTATGTTATAATAAAATTTATAAATTGATTTGTTGTTAAAAAAAAAAGAATTAATATCACCATTTTTTCATTGTTGATAATACATCAAAAATAACTGTATTATAAGATCTTACTTGTTTAACTTTTTTTTCTCTAAGTAATTCGTGTTTTCTGTTATTTAATCTTCCAAAAAGGTTAATTAATTTTTGATCATCGGCAGAGACTTCTGTTTCAATGATTTCTTCACCTTTATTTATCTATTAATATTAATGAATACTGATTAATAAACACATCCTACATATATCTGTAATATTTAAACGCAATTCTGTTTATCCATACCATATTCTTAGTTGACATTTTGATATAATATTATAAAATGATTTATTAATAATCTACAATGAAATTAAAAAAAAAAAAAAAAAAATAAATAAAAATAAAAAAAATTTAAAAAAAAAATAAAAAAATTTTAAAAAAAGAAAAAATAAAAATAAAAAATTAAAAAAAAAAAGAAAATAAAGAAATATTGAATTAAGGATATATTATTTTTATTAACAAAATATTATAATTTATTTAATAAAAATTTAATGATAATATTTTAGTTGTATTGTTTTGTTTGGTGTTGATTATTATTTTTATAATTTTTTTTAATTTTATTTTTTGATCATTTTTTTATTTTGATTAATTATATTCTTCTATTATTATAATTAAACTTTTTTTTTTTTTCTACTATTTATATTATTAATTATATTGGCTAAAAATTAGCTATAGAATTATGGTAATTGATTTTGGTTTTATAATTGAATATTGATTGATTGATTGATTGATTGATTGATTGATTATTATTTATTGATGATTGATGGATATAAAATAATATTTTTTAATTTTACATTGCTTCTAATCTTTTAACAATCTCTTGGAATGAAGGTCTTTGTTGTGGATCTTCAGACCAACATTCAGTTATTAATCTAGTGAAAGGTGCAGAAACTTGTGGTGGTACAATTGGTCTTAATTTATGTTGACCTACAGAAATGACAATTTGGAATGTTGGCATACCTTGATATGGATCCTCTCTTGTAACTATTTCCCAAAGAACAATAGCAAATGAGAATACATCAGCTTTTTCTGTATAGGCATCATTTCTTAACACCTCTGGTGCTGTCCAACATGGAGTACCTACAGGTGTCATTGCTGTTTTTTTATCAAGATGCTTTTTAAATCTAGTACTAAGTCCAAAATCTGAAATTTTAACTCTAAAATGTTCGTCTACTAATAAATTATGTGATTTTAAATCTCTATGAATAACAATTGGATCGCAACAATGCAAGTAGTTCTATAAAATAACAATTGTAATGAAATATTAATATTTTAAATACATCAGTGAATAATATTATTGTTTTAATGATGATACATACCATGCCTTTAGCGATGTCTAATGCCATTGATTTCATTCTTGGCCAATCTAATTGAACTGTAGGGTCATGTAAAATCCTATAAAGACTACCTAATGGCATATATTCCATAACGATTAAAATTTCTGGTGGGTTATTACAGGTACCTAAAAATTGACAAATATTTGGATGTCTAAGTTGACTCATAATAGTGGCCTCCTGAGCTAATTCATTTAAAAAGTCTTGATCATCTTCGTTTAATAGTTTAGCCTTTTTAATTGCAACGGTGATACCTCTCCATGTGCCTGTATATACCTCGGCGCAACTTCCTCTACCAATTCTATTTTGAACTAAAATTTCTGAAATATCAATTGGTTTAATTTCGAATAATGTTTTATAATCTATAGATAGAAATAATAATTAAAAATATAATTTTAATATAATGTATCATTTAATAATATATTGAATTTAAATTATATAATTACCTGTTTTCAATAATGGTGATCTTTCATCGTCATTACCACCAATTGGTAACTTATGTCTACTACCATTTAACTTTCTATTTTTATTTCTTAACCTAACAATAAAGAATATACCTATAGCGATTACAATTAAAACAGCAATACTGACACCAATAATAATCCAAATTAATTTTTGATAGTCAATTGGTGGATGAATAATTGGTAATGGTTCTAAAGTATAAGTAAATGTGATATTTGCTAATGGTGCACAATAGCTTGATCCTCCATCCTCGGAAATTTGAACAGTAACATTGAAATCTTTTGGATTGGTAGAGTTGATGGGTGGTGTTAAACAAGTAATAGCAGTTTCGTTAACAAATGATCCAATTGTAGTTTGACTACCAAATTTGCATAAAATTGAATTGCTATTATAAAACTTGGTGCCTACAATAGTAACACTTGTACCACCAGTTGATGGACCAAGGAATGGAGAAACTTGTGAAACCTTATAACCTACTGCACCATAAAATATTGTAATTGAAATTTTACCAACACAAGTTGATATATTTGGATTAACAAAATTAAAAAACAAACTATTTTCTTGTTGATACCTATAAATAAAATAATAATTTTATTAAATGGTTAATAACCTATACTGTTTAATAACAAAAATAATAATGATAATGATAAAAATAACCTACTTATATGAGGGTACACCATTAATGAATGATGTTGGTTGGATTTCTGGAACATTATCAAGTTGACAATTTGGACATCCAAATGAGGTTGAATTTACAGCTACTTCAAAAACATCGATAGTATCGGCATCATTGATGATAATAATTAAAACTGTACCACCTGGTGCCTCATATTGATAAAGAGATGTAAATTCTATTCTAATCTTTTTAACTACTACCAACTCACTATTTGGAGTTGGATCTTGAAAACTAATGTACCCTCCGTTCCATTCTGGTTGAGATTTACAAGCATATTGGTCAACATATTCGTAGTTGTGATTGTTTGAAGCACCAGAACAATTTGCACACACAGTTGGACCTCCGCTCATATAAACTGTTACAGTATTGTTTTGTAAATCATCCCCCAATTTACTGTTGT
This sequence comes from Dictyostelium purpureum, assembly GCF_000190715.1. NCBI lineage: Eukaryota > Evosea > Eumycetozoa > Dictyosteliales > Dictyosteliaceae > Dictyostelium > Dictyostelium purpureum. The sequence goes on from NW_003519341.1 coordinate 109,666, forward strand.
CACCCAACATTGTCATTAAATCTATACCATAGTTTTCTTTGTAATGGTCATCTGTAAATTTATAAAACTGTTTCTTTTGTTTAATTCTTTCGATTTCATATAACAATTCTTCGTCTTCTTTATTATTTATATTTTCTTCTTCTTCTAAACTATTACAATTATTATTATTATTATTATTATTACTATTACTATTACTATTATCGTTATTACAAGTATTTAATATATCGTTAAAATTTTCAATACTATTATCTAAATTTATTTTATGATTTAAACTATTTATTTTAATCTTATTTTTTGTTATTATATTATTTTTATTATTACTATTACTGTTATCATCTAAAGATTTTGATAACCCTATTAAACTACATGATATTATAAATATAATTAAAATAACACTAGGGATTTTCATCCGAGAGGGTATTATTTTATTTGTAACCATTATATTATTTTTATATTCTTTTTATAAAAATAAATAACTATATATTTAAAAATATATAGAATAACTGAATATTCTATATATTATTTTATTATTTATTGATGAATTGCTATTGATATTATTTAGATAACTAAATAGAAGATGTCTAAACATAAATAATTAAAAAAAATAAAAAAATAATGGATAGATAAAAATTAAAAAAAAAAAAAAAAAAAAAAAAAAAAAAAAAAAAAGGCGTAAATATTTTTTTGATTTTTTAATTTTTTTTTAATTTTTTTTTTTTTAAATTTTTATTTATTTTATTTATTTTTAATTTTTTTTTTTTTTTCATCCCCAGTTTAGATAAACTAGGTTAAATATTATAATACTGTGCATACAATGGCAATTTGGCATTATTTCTTTTTTTTTTTTTTGTTTTTTTTTTTTTTTTAGGATAAAGAAAAGAAAAAAATATTGAAATCTTTGATATTTTTGGAAATAACACCTGACCAACCACACTGTTTTTTTTTGACCAAAAAAAAATAATAAAAATAACAATCAAAAAAAAAACGAGCCAACAATAAAGATTGAAAAATATGATCAATCAAAAATCAACATAACATAATACATTTAAAATTTTTAAACAGATATAAAAAAAATTTAAAAAAAAAAAAATCTAAGTTTTTAAAAACGACAACATTGTTTTTATTTTTTTTTGAAACCAAAATAAAAAAAAAAAAAAAAGAAAATATATATATTAATATTCTTCATCTTTAAAATTTGCCATTGGATCATCTGATCTTTTTCTTTTTAAATTATAAGCTTCCATTTGTTCATCAGATACATTATAGTCGTCAGCTGAGAGTGAGTTATATTTAATATTTCTTTCGTCTTTTTCTTGAGATTTTTTATTGTAATCTTCTTCTTCTTTTATAGCTTTTTTTAATTTTTCTTCTTTTTCTTTTCTTTCTTTTTTCTCTTTTCTTCTTTTTTCCTTTTCTTTTTCTTTTAATGATGAGGGAGTTTCTTCATTTAGTTTATTTAAATGTTGTTCTAATAATGATGATGATTGAGTATTGGTTGTGGTGGTGTTATTTTCGTCTTGTTGTTGTTTTTGTTTTTCTTCTTGTTGTTGTTTTTGTTTTAATAATTGTAAATCTCTTAGTTTTCTACCTTGTTCACCTGTACAATAAGCATTTTTGACTAATTGTTTGCAACATGCAAAACCCCATTGACCATTTTCCCAATATGAACCCCAGATTGAAGTGTGATTATTTAAATAAATATCTTCATCATATTTGCTTTTGATTACTCTTTCTTCACCTTTAATTAATTTACCTGAAGAGCTGTATTCTGTATAAATTTCAGATTGTGGGATTGAGATTTCATTTTTTTCATTATCGTCTTTTTTTAAATATTCTTCACCACCATATTTTGATAGAATTTGATTTTTAGCTTGATTCTTTAATAATTCTTTCTTTTTTAAAAATTCGGCATGTAAAAGTGCAGCCTGTGAAGGTGAGGAAGAAAGATCAATGTCTTGACCTTTTGATTGAGCTTCCCACGCAAATAATTGAAGGTCACGAAAATCTTTACTTTCACCAGATGCACGTTGAAAATTATCACCTGCAAATTTAATATCGTTGGGGTTTGCATTAGGTAGAGGGTTGTCTCTCATAGAACGACTCTTAGGCTCGTAAAATGCAGAGTTGGTATCTAAATTGTAAAGGTATTTGGCAGTATCTTCACGAATTCTAAGATTTCTAATTGTAGTTCTTGATTTAGGGTCGAGTTTTTGAATGGGTGCAATAGATTCACTGTCATAAGATTCTTCTTTTTCGGCATTCTCTAACATTTCTTTTGAAATTTGTTCATCATCGATAATATCAGTTTTACCATCTTTTGAATGCTGTTTAATAAGTTCTTGAAGCTTTTTCTTTTTTCTTGCGTTATCGGCTTTTTCGTATAAATCCATAACCTGTTTATAGGATGCTGGGTCATAACCATTGTATGGATCTCTTTTAGAGTCATAATCCAATTCTAAAGTTTGAATAACTTCATCTGGTCTAATATCGTCATTTGTAAATTTAGCTCCAAGTTTTCTCGGTCTTTCGCAACAATCTTTAGTTTTATGTGTCATCGCACCACAATTCTCGCACGCTCCTTTCCTATATTTTGTTGCTGCTTCTCCTTGAGTTGCTCCTCTTAAATACCATCCTTTATCTGTTATTTTAGATCCTGGTGCACGTTGATGGGTTAATGTTGGTTTTTCTGCGTTTAAATACCATGGTGCCTTTGAAATATACTCTGGAATATGTGGATTAATATCTCTACCCTCCTCATCAACTTCTGCTGGTGCATTACCTGCTTTTCTAGCCTCCTCTAATTCTTTTTCTTTTTTATATTCTTCTCTAGTTTTTCTATGGTCTAAAAAAAAAAAATAGAAAATGTAAATAAACGAACCATTTAATAATTAAACATAATATTTTATAAAATATAACTTACAAATCGAAGATGCCATATTATTCGTATATATTTATATTTTTTTATTTACAATAATTTTATATGTTTTATATTTACAAATTTATATAATAATAAATAAAATAAATAGATAATAATAGTTTTAACAATAATTATATATTTAAATTATTTTTATTTTTAAATAAAATAATAAAAAAAAAAAAAATTAAAAAAATATTTTTAAAAAATTAAAAAAAAATAAAAAAAAAAAAATTAAATTATTTTTTTTTATTTTAAAATTGTTTTTTATTATCTTATTTGTAACTTTTCATAAATAAAAAAAAGATTATTATTTGTGGTTTGATTCATCCGAATATACACATACTTCAAATAAATAGTAAAACAAAAGAGAATTTTTTATTTTTTTATTTTTTTTTTTTGTTTTTTTTTTTTTATTTTTCAACACAAGTTTACTGTTTAATTTAATTACTATAATAGTTTAGAGTATAAATTATTATAGTAAATTAAAATTTATAGTATAAAGTATTGTGTTTTTTATTTATAGTCTAGTTTTATGGAAACTAAGAATCGAAGATCAACAATGACCAAACAAACCTCAGTCACAGCGACTCCAGATGGTATAGAGGTACTCAGCAGTTTTTCGACAAAAGATACTAAAATTAGATCACTTTTCTTATACTGTTTATTTTTAGTATCAGGTGTTTGCAATACACTATTAGTACAATTAATTTATAATAATATATCATTCAGTAAGTTTAAACCATGGTATATATCAACAGATCAAGTAATATGTTGCTAATACCAATTTTTTTTTATTTTTAGACCCGAAATCAATGTTGACAAACATTTGTATTTTTTTTGGATATGCAATGCTAAAGTTTTTTGATAAATCAACTAAAAAGAATGATACTGTAATAACAACAACCCCAACAACAACAACAACTGCAACTGCAACAAACAACACAAATTTAAATAGTAAAGATAAAAAAGAGTCAACCATTTCACTATCACCACAATTAAACAATAATACCAGTACTATTGTTAAAAAACAATCACAGGGCCATTTAGGATATTTAGTTTTGGCTATTTTCGATTGCTTAGCAAGTTTATTAACAACAATTGGACAAATTGCTGTTGGAAGTGGTGTAAGTAGCCTACCTATCAATCATTAAACCTCACATTGAAGTATTAATTTCATTTTTTAAAAAAAGCTTTTTCAAGTATTGTTTTCATCAAAAATTATATTTGCTGCCATTTTATCCAAATTTTGGTTAAAGAAACATGTTTCAAAAAAGAAATGGTTATCGATTTTTATAATTTTCTTTGGATTATGTGTTACAGTTAAACCAAAAACAGCTCTTAGTTACGATACTAGTTTTGATTCAACCAATCAAAATAATACCCTCAAGTCGAGTAATTCAGGTAATGCCAATTTTTTTTTTTTTTACAATATGTAATAAATATTAATTTTTCAATTTATTTATTTTATTTATTTTAGCTTTATATATTGGTACATTTTGGGTATTATTAGCATCATTTATTTTTTCAGCAAGTCATATCTATACAGAATCAGTTTTAAAAAAAGATGGTGTTAAACCTTTTACATTTGGTTCAAAATACGGAATTTATTCAGTACTTGTCTGCATTGTCTATATTTGCACCGTTACATTTTATAATAGATCCGAATGGATTGAACAACCAATCAATAGAGCATCCTATAATGATCAAATATTGGTTGTTGTTTTATTTTCAATTCTAATGGTTACAAGTGTTGCTAGATCAAGTAGTATGTACACTATATTGGATGAGCATGGTACTGTTTTTATGGGAGTTCTTTATTCCTTACAATCGATTATCGTTTTTGGTACATCAGCTCTCTTCCTTTGCGACCCTACCGATCCAATTAAACACAACCAATGTATTTCATCCCCAAAACTACTTGGTTCAGTTATGGTGGTATTTGGTGTGTTTTTATATAATTCTTCGGATGCTGTAAACAAAAATAATCTACATAAATCCTAATTAAAAACTAAATAAAAAAAAATAAAAAAATATTCTTGTAAAAAATTTTATTTAATTTTTATTTTTCTTCTTTTTTTGAATCAAAAATTCAACCACCAAAATTAGTAGTGGTCTTGGTTCTGGTATTTCAAGTATTGGAAAGGGGGTGGGCGGTGGTGTGCAAAGTTTAGTACAGGTATTGGTGATGCATCATAATATGCACTTCCCATAGCGGCAGCAGCGGTACTTGCTCTTTTATTTCTCAAAAACTAGAATTTTTAAAACCATATTTAATTTTTTTCCCTCCAACAAAAATTTAATTTTATTTTTTATTTTAAATTTTATTTTTTTTTTTTTTTTTTTTTAATTTTTTTTTTTTCTTTTTTTTGGAAATTAATTTAATTATCACATTTTTTATTTTTAATTTTTTCTTTTATTTTATTCATTGTTTCTTTATATATAAATTTTAATAAATGAGAGAAATTATTTCAATTCACATTGGCCAAGCTGGTGTCCAAGTTGGTAATAGTTGTTGGGAGTTATATTGTAAGTACTTTATTTTAACAATTATAGAAAAATTTAAATATTATATAAACTTTATTTACAATTACAATTACTATTATTACTACTCTATAATTAATTAAAATAGGTCTTGAACATGGAATCCGTAACGATGGTACACTTAAAAACCCAAATTCAAAATCAGAAGTTAAATATGAAACATTTTTCAAAGAGTCTTCTGTTGGTAATAAAGTTGTACCAAGATCAGTATTTATTGATTTAGAACCATCAGTTATTGATGAAGTTAGAACTGGTCACTATAAAAGTCTTTTCCATCCAGAAAATATGATTACTGGTAAAGAGGATGCTGCTAATGTAAATATTTAAATAAAATAATAATAGCAATGACAATAACAAAATTTAAAAAAAAAAAAACTAATCTTTATTTTTTCTTTATATAGAACTATGCTAGGTAAATTAATAATTATTAAAATATTTATAAATTGAATCAAAAGAAAAAAAAAATTAATATTAAATTATATTTTAGAGGTCATTATACAGTTGGTAAAGAGTTATTAGAAAAATCATTAGATACAATTAGAAAATTAACTGATGAATGCGAAGGTTTACAAGGTTTCTTTGTTTTCCATTCAGTTGGTGGTGGTAGTGGTTCAGGTTTTGGCTCATTATTATTACAAAAATTATCAGCAGACTATGGTAAAAAATCAAAGATTGATTTTTGTATTTATCCATCACCACAAGTCTCAACTGCAGTTGTCGAGCCATATAACAGTGTTCTTTCAACCCATTCATTATTAGAACACACCGATGTTGCCTTTAGTATGTTGTTATAATTATATTTTTATATATTGATATGGAATTTAACCAAAATTTTATTTATTGCATATATATATAGTGTTGGATAATGAAGCAATTTATGATGTTTGTAAAAGAAGCTTAAATGTTGAAAGACCAACATACAATAATCTTAATAGATTGATTGCACAAGTAATTTCATCATTAACATCATCCCTTCGTTTCCCAGGCGAATTAAATGTTGATATCAACGAGTTCCAAACCAATTTAGTTCCATTCCCAAGAATCCACTTTTTACTTTCATCCTATGCACCATTGGTTTCAAAAGAAAAAGCCGAACATGAAAATGTTACCATTAGTGCTATTACCAATGCTGCCTTCACCAATCAAAATTTATTAGCTAAATGTGATCCAAGTACTGGTAAATATATGTCATGTTGTCTTCTTTATAGAGGTGCCTCTGTTACACCAAAAGAGGTCCAAGCTGCTGTTGCTGATATTAAAGCTCAAAAAGCCAAAACTGTTTCATTCGTTTCATGGTCACAAGGTACCGGTTTCAAATGTGGTATCAACTCCTCACCACCAACCACTGTCGAGGGAGGGGATCTTGCCGCTGTCGATAAGGCAGTTTGTCTTTTATCAAACACCACTTCAATTAGTCAAATTTTCTCTCGTCTCAACCATAAATTTGAACTTATGTACACCAAGCGTGCTTTTGTTCATTGGTATGTTGGTGAAGGTATGGAAGAAGGTGAATTTGCTGAAGCTCGTGAAGATCTTCTTGGTATGTTTTTTAAAATTATTATTATTTGTTATTTTTTATTTTAATTATTAATTTTTTTTTTTTTTTTTTTTAAAAATCACAGCTTTAGAACAAGATTATAGAACTCTCGGTGATGAAGACAATGAAGAAGAAGAACAAGAAGAATATTAAATTAAAAGAAAAAAATATTTGAAAAAAAATAAAAAATAAAATAAAAAAAAAAATAAAGTTATAAAACTATGTATTATTTATTTTAAATTTATTATTATTTTTATTATTTGTAAAGTTTTTTTTTTTTTTTATTTCTTTTTTTTATTTTTATATTTATATTTAAGAGAATTCACTTGTAACACCTCTCCATAAATCTTCTTTGGCACCATTTTTCATAGCAGCGTATCTAGCAGCAGCAAAAAGGAAATCACTTAAACGATTAATGAAAATTGAAACTGATTCTGGAATGAATGAATGTCTTGATAGACCAACCATTTCTCTTTCAGCTCTTCTACAAACAGTTCTTGCTAAATGTAAATGTGCACTAGCTAAACCGACTCTGTACTATAATAAATAAATGAAATATTAGTATTAAATAATTTTAAATTGTCATTTAAAATACCTACTGGAATAATAAAACATTTTAATGGTGGTAATTCAGAATCAACTTTATCAATCCATGATTCGATAACTTTAATACGATTATCATCAAACTTGGTTTTATTAATTTGTGAATCTTTTGAATTATCTAATGGGGTTGCAACACATGCTCCGATATCTAACATTACAACAATTAATTTTTCTAAATAGCTTTCTAATCCATTCTTTTCGATAATGCAATGTTCCAAGCTAAATATAAATAAAAAAATATTAATATACTTTTAAAAAAAATATAAAAAAAATAAAAAAATTTATAATACTTACGCAATACCAAGAGTAGCCGATAATTCGTCGATGGCACCTAAACTATGAAAGAATGCATCATTTTTTGGTCTTCTTTCACCGTTGAATAAAGCTGATGTTCCTTTATCTCCAGTTTTGGTGTAAAGTTTACTTCTATATTCTTCCTCGCTATCTGACATTTTGTATTGTATTTTATTATGTGTGTGATTTACTAAAATAAAAAAAATAAATTAAAAAATAAATTTTCTTTCATTTTTTTTTATTTTTTTTTTGAAATTTTTATTTTTTTTTATTTTTTTTTTTTAAAAATAATTAATTAAAAATTAATTAATTAATTATTTAAAAATAGTAATAAATGGTTGTATAAATAAATAAAATAAAAAAATAAACTTAAAGAAAAATAAACAAATTAACAAATAAATATAATAACAATTAAAATAGGTTAAAGGGAAGTTATATTTTTTTTATTTTTATAATAAAAAGTTACTTGTGTGGGGTTATTTTTTTTTAAGTTACCATATAAACCAATAATAATTTATTTATTATTGATATTAAAGAAATCATTACTTTAAATATATTTTGTTTTTCATATAACACACCCCATTGTTTTTTATGAAATCCATTTTACAAAAGAAAGATATTATTTTTGTTAAATTTCATCAAACCTTCATAATAAAATTAAAAAAAAAATAGATTAAGTTGAAATTTAAAAAAAAAAAAAAAATAATTTCATCCCACATTTTTATATTAAATTAAATTTTTTATTTTTATTATTTTTTTTTTCTATTACTCATTCACACACAAACAATAAATATTTCTATTAATAATAAATTCTAAAAAATGAATAATAAAAAATATAAAACAGTTTATCACAGTGAAAAAATTAATAGTTCTAAAAACATTAATAACTCACAAAATAGAAATCAAGAAAATAAAAATATTTTATTACAATTAAAAAATAATGAAATACAAATTGATAAAAGCCCATTTAAAGGTAATTATACATACTATAATACTATAACCTATATTTTAATTATAAAAAATATATTAATTTATTTTTTTTATATAGAATTATCATTAAAAGATTTAAAACTAAATGAAATTTTTATTAAATCTTTAGAAATTGGTGATATGGATACCATCAAATTAATTTTTTCAATACTCCATACTGAAGACAATGAAAGTGTAGATGAAAGTGGCAAGGATCAATATTTAGAAATTTTCGAATATAAAATCAAAAAAATAGAACTAAAAGAAATTCCAAACTCTTGTTTATTTTCTACAGAACTTGTAGAATTAGTCAAAATCATTTTTTCTCACACAAGAGAGACTGACCTTCCATTCCATACCATAGATAACCCAGATCTTGCTGAATATTTCTTAACATCAAATGTTTATCCACTCAACAGTTTGGTATTCACTAGATCTTGCATCAGAAAAGATTTCTCAAATTATTATTTATTTGATAATAATAAAAATGTTAAATTATGTTTTTCAAGTAGCATCAAAAAGTAATCAAAAATAAAACAAACATAAATAGATTTTTTTTAGAAAAAAAAAAAAGATAAAAAAAAAGTTAAAAAAAAAAAAAAAGAAAAAAAAATAAAAATATATTAAATTAATTATTTTGCCCATTATTTTTATAAAAATTTTATTTTATATTTTTTAAAAAAGATTTTTTTTGTATTATTACATTAATTATTTCTTTTTTATTTATTGTAAATTTACATTAACTTTTTTTATATGGAAAAAATAACTAAAAATAGTAAAGATTAATAAATTATGAAAAAAATAAAATTTTATATTTAAAATTGGAAAATTAAACAATGAAAAATTAAATAATTTTGTTAAAAATAAAAGATTAAAATGACGTAAAAATTGATTTTTGTGAAAAATAAAAGATAAACTCTGGTGGTTGATTTGGTTTTTTTTTTTCAAGCACGATATTCAAAATGGGAAAGCTTTCTCATTTTTTTCTGGCTATTTTTTTTAATTTTTAATTTTTTTTTCAATTTTTTTTTTTTAATTTTTTTTCATATATAACACTTTGATTTTTTTTTTATTTTTTTTTAAATTTATTATTATATTTTATTTATCACTTTATTTATTGTAAAAATGTCTTCAAAAGCTTCAGGTAAAAAATACGTTCACAACCCAAACAAAAAAAAGGTTGCTAAACGTGTTATCCCAAAACATGAAGACACCCCAACTGGTATTACTGATTCAAGAGTAAACTTATTTTTTAAATCTGCTCGTGGTTTAGAAGAACAAGAATTAAAAGCTTTATTAGCCGCTTCATGGGAAACTTCACCAATTGACACATTAAAATTAATTTTCCAAATGCGTGATTGTCGTGGTGGTAAAGGTGAACGTAACCTTTTCGTTCAAAGTTTAGATTGGTTAAACGGTGTAGCACCAACAACCGTCGAAAAAAATTTCAAATTGATCCCAGAATTTGGTTCATATAAAGATGTAGTTCAATTAATCGGTACAAGTGCTGAACCATTAGCTCTTGAATTACTCTCAACTCAATTAAAGAAAGATCTCAAAGCCGCCCAAGAAGATCCAAAGGCTAAAATTTCTCTCGCTGCCAAATGGGCCCCAACCGAAGGTCACGACGGTAAAAGCAAAGCTGTTAAAAAATTAGCTCTTCTCTTAGCCACCAATAAATCTACTGCTAAAAAAGATTACAGAAAAAATTATTTAGTTCCATTAAGAAAACACCTTAAGATTGTTGAGTGCAAAATGGCCGCTAATGAATGGAAAGAAATCAACTACAATACCGTTCCATCAAGATGTATGATGCTTTCAAAAACTGCTTTCCAAAGACACGAACCAGAATTATTTGCTGAATATCTCGCTGCCCTCGAAAAAGGTGAAGCTAAAGTTAATGCTAAGCAATTATTCCCACATGAACTCGTCAAAAAATACTTTGGTGGTGGTAAGGAAACTGATACCATCATTGAAGAACAATGGAAAGTATTAGTCGAAGAAACTAGAAAATTAGGTTCCCTTAAAGACTGTATTGTTCTTTCTGATGTCTCTGGTTCAATGTCAGGTACCCCAATGGAAGTTTCAGTTGCCTTAGGTATTTTAATTAGTTCTGTTACTGCCCAACCATTCAAAGATTTAATTATTACCTTCCACGAAAAACCATCATTCCATATGGTCAAAGGTGCCTCCTTAAATGAAAAGGTAAAGAGCATTATGGATGCACCATGGGGCGGTAGTACCAACTTTAATGCTGTCTTCGAGATGATTTTGAATAAGGCCATCGAAAATAAACTCCCAGAAAGTGACATGCCAAAGAAAATGTTTGTTATTAGTGATATGGCTTTTGACGTTGCTGATCGTTCATTCGGAAAATCAAATCATGAAGCTTTAAAGGATAGATACAGAGAAGCTGGATACAAAGTACCAACTATGATTTACTGGAATGTCAATGGTAATTCAATGTGCACCCCTGTTTCAAATGCTAACGAAGCTGATGTTGGTTTAATCTCTGGTTTTTCACCATCAATCTTAAAAAGTGTTATCGAATGTGGTGAAGCTGGAAAAATCACCCCAATGGATCTTATGTATGCTGCCATCAATGATAAGAGATATGCCGATTTATCCATTTAGAAAAATTCCAAAAAAAAAATTAAATAAAAAAAAAATAAAATGTACATTATAAAATTTTATCTTAAATCTATCTTTTAATTATTATTTTTTTTAAATTCTTTAGTTCCAAGAAGAAAATTATAAATCGATTTAATTAGTTAAAAAAAAAAGTTATTTTCGAGCTATAAATCTTTACAAGTTTTTATTTATATGGTAATGTATTTTTTATTATTGTAGTTATTATCGTTTTTGCATTTATTTATTTTTCTATTTTAAACCACCAACCAAAATAGCTTTACATTGTTTTGCACGTTCCAAGAACAAAGAAGATTCATTTGGGAAACCTCTTTCTATTAAAAAGTTTGCATAAGCAGTTAGGCAACGGTAATTATTTGAATCCGCTTCTAGGGATCGTAAGAAATAATCTTCAGCTTTTTCATAACGCTCGCAACGTACTAAAAAGTTTGCATAGAAGAATAGAATCAAAGGTCCTTTGGTATCAGCATCAATGGCACGAAGGAAATAACGATCAGTATTGATTACAACTCTATCAGACATTGAAAATCTAACATTCGACATATTTTTACCTTGACTAGCACTAAATTCTAAAATTTTACACCATGCTTGAGCACATAATTGAAGGGTTTCTTTATTATTTGGATTTGATATGAGGGCTAGCTCGAAAAATTTACGAGCTTTGTGTAATAAATGAATGGCTGTACCAATTGAACGTTCAGTCATAGCCTTAGCGTAGAAGAATGTGCCTTCAGCATTTGTTACCAAGTCGGTATGTTTAACACGTACACCAATTTTCTTTAAATCACTTGTATCGAATGGTTGATATGGATTCCAAAGATTGCCTGTGGTATCTGCTACTTTTTCGATTGTCTTCTTTCTAAATTTTAAATGTGTCATATCTCTAAATCTAATGAAAAGTAAATGACGTCCTATAACTGGAACAACTCCATGATGGTCATCTAATTTTTCATGTAAAATATCTTGAAGTTTCCAATTGCTTGGTGGTAATGGTTCGTTATGTTTGCCAATGGTTGGAGATGATGGTGCTAATGGGTATGGTGTTGATTTTCTAATATTACCATTTTTATCATTATTATTGTTGTTATTATTATTGTTCATGTTTATATTATTATTATTGTTATTATTATTTAAAGTATTATTTGTTTGAATATTATTATCGCTTGTATTTAATGTACTTGTGTTTTCATCTGTATTATTATTATTATTTTCGACAGATTGATCATTTTCAGTTGTTGTAGTGGTAGTAGTCGAAGATTTGCCTTTATTTTTGAAATATTGATGATGAGTTAAAACTGAAGGTATTTTATCAATATAAAATTTAGAAGCCAATTCATTCTTGACGGTTACATTCCAAAATTCATTGGTATCATATTCCGGTAGTACAGAAACACCAAAGACCATATTTAAAAATTTGGTTGTTAAATCAATGTATGGAGCACTTAATGGTTGGTTATATTTCTTCATTTCGCTTCTTAATCTACGACGAAGGTCATTCTTTAGAACACGAGCAATGGCTTCTATTAAAAGTACAAAACATGAATCTCTATCGTCCATTAAGACCAACATATGACCAATCCAACGCATATTGATACCTTGTCTGTGGAACTGTTCTGGAATATGAACATCGCCACTTAATAATGTTCCAGTATTTAATGACTCTTTAATCATCCATTTTAGACGAGTTGAAAGACGTGGGATTAACTCGGTTAATAAACGATTGGATGCCTCTTTAACCTCTTGATTATGATGCAGACGATCTGGGTCATTTTTGATAAAGCCACTGAAAGCATCGGAACAAAGTTTTTTTGGATGACTCTTTAAAAATTCTGGTCTAAATAATTGGAAAAGATGACCACCCGAAACATTTTCATCTGGATATGTTGGTGGGAAAGTTCTACTAAAATCGATGAGATAGAAACGACGATCTGTACCAATGTGACCTTCAATATCGGTTGCTGAATATAAAAGTGTTGGTGGAACTGATGTACCTCCTAAATGGGGTTTCAAATTTAACATATTTGATAGGGATTTCATTATTGGTATTACCTTTTCATTTGCATGAACTGTTTTGCCCATGTCGCTTGAACCATAAACAATTGTTGGTTTATCACCAATTGATGCAATTGGTAGATAACTCATGGCAATTAAACGAAAGCCCATGAAATCTACAAGAGCCATTAATGGTACACATAGACCTGAAATTGGACAATTTAAAGTTGCCATACAGCCTTTTAGTTCTTGACCTCCGACTTTGGCACCACCCCACTCGTCATATACATTTGAGGAACCAGAGAATTTGAACAATACATTTCTTACAATATATTTATCACCACCTAAATGACCACCCATTGAACGGCTTTGAATTGTCTTTTCTTTTAAATAACGTTCTTCAATAATAATTCTACCATAGGTTTTAACTGTATGAATAAAATCTTGAGAGATATGAAGTAAATCTGTACAAATCTCTTGTAATCTATATAAATTTGTATCAAGAGATGGAAATTCTCTAAATCTTAAAACTACTCTTTGAAATCTTTCATTTAAATCTGATTGATCATCTAATTCTTCAGATTTTTTTCTTTGGTTTGTTGGTGAATTGTTTTTTTGTTGAGGTGATTTTTGTTTATTTTGAATTTCATATGGATCAAAACTATTATTATTGCTATTATTATTGTTTGTATTATTACTATTATCATTTTTATTATTTGTATTGATATTTCTTTCATTGAAATGACCATTATTGTTGTTATTATTATTACCTAAAAATGTACTTTCACCCCTATTAATAGTACGTGGATGAATTGAAAAAGCTGATTGAGATCTTTGAATTTGTTTTTGTTCTTCTTCAGAGTCAAAGTCATTAAGTTCATCTCTATCATAACCTGATATAATTGATTCAGTATCATATGGAGTTTGTAAATATGAACCATTGTCTGCTGCTGAAAATATTGCATTTGAATTTGATGATAATGAAACCCCAGCTTTTGGAACATTTGAAAATATAATTGGTTCAGCATTATTATTTGTAGTTGTTTGGACTGTGGGATCATTGGTTTTAAAGGTATCATTTGTTTTTGTTACATTATTACCCAAATTTGAGGTTGATGTATTTGTTCTTGATAATGGTGGGGCTTGATCAATAAATGTATGAATATCATATTCATTTTGTTCTTGTTGTTCTTGTAATTGTTGTAACTGTGTTGGAACTAAACCATGATTACTTATACCAATATTATTTAAACTATTGCTATGTGTAATTGGAGGTGGAGCACTTATTGTTGAACCTAAATGTACACTATTTCCACGATTAATAGGGTCTCTAGTACTTGGAAATGCTTTTGAAAATGTATTGTTATTTTGTTGTTGTTGCTGTTGTTGATTATTATCTAAAGTTGGTAAAATGGTTAGACTTGAAAAGAATGTACTTGAATTTTGAGGCGGTGGGGTTTCCCTATCCCTTGAACTTTTAACAACGTTAGTCCTCACAATAATTGGTAAATTCTCTAAAGTTGTTCTATGCCAATTACCACTAGTTTCATCTCCTTCTTTTTGAAGACCATAAGCTTCATTATAAGTATTACTAAAATCGGTTTCATTTGATAATGGTGTTGGTATTATATTATTGGTTTTATTAGTGTTGGGTTGTGTGGAGGGTAAAGATGGTGAGTTTGAGGGTGATCCACCACTAACTGATAATAAATTGGTCAATAAACTATTTAGATTATTAAAATTATTTGAATTTGGTTGATTACTATCTTGCTGTTGTAGTTGTGTTGGGATATGCACTTGATGAGTCAAAACTTGTTGGTTTAAATTTATATGATTTGTTGCTAAATTTTGTTGATTATTTACATTATTATTATTTTCATTACTACTTGATAATACTGGAGATGGTACACTTGAGTTACTAGTTTGCAAACTATTTGAGATTGCAGTATAATAGTTAATTCTACCATTTGGGTCTTTTTGGGTTGGTTGGGTTGGAAATGGTTCACTTAAAATTTTTAATCGTCTTTGTTTAAAATTATCACTTGTGGAAGCAGGAGTAACATCACTGCCTTCTTTTGGTGGCGGTTGGGTTGGTTGATATAATAAAAAGTCATTACTATTACTACTATTTCTAATATTACCATTAATATTCATGGTACTACTATTTAAACCTATAATGCTACTATTCGATATGCCATTATTGGTCGATGAGGATATTGAGGGTAATATACTATTTCTTAAACCTTTATCCTTTTCTTTTGTCTCCTTATCTTTTTCTTTATCTTTCTTATTCTTTTTTTTATTTTTATCTACATTATTATTATTATTACCATTATTACTATTATTATTATTATTAATATTATTATTACTATTATTTTTATCTAAACCATTACTACTATTAATACCATTGTTTCCATTATTATTTTGGTTATTCTGATTTGATATACCGACTGTATTATTTAAACTAAAATTATCATTATATGAATTATTTACACTTGAGCTACTAGAGGTTAATAAATTGTTACCACTACTTGTGGAGGATACGCTATTGACACTACTTGTTAACAAATTATCATCTCGAGAATCTCTTAAATGATTTAAAAAACCTAGACCTAAACCACCAGTACCATTACCACCATTATTGTTTAAATTATCTCTACTAGATCCAATATAGAAAAAGTGTGGGTTATTGTTTGAATTGGTTGATTGTAATGATGGTGAATTTAAATTTCCATTACTATTTGAACTATTTAAACTGGTATTTGCATTTTTATTTGATTTCTTTAATGAAAATTTATTATTAAAAAAGAATTGCCTTTTTTCTTTTGTATTGTTATTATTATTATTATTGTTATTATTATTTGTGTTGTTAATATTACTATTATTATTGTTATTTATCAAATTATTTGAATTACCGCTATTATTGTTATTACTATTATTTACAGTATTTGTTAAACTATTGGAGTTGGTAGTAATACTTGAATTATTACCATTACCATTTAAACTATTTGGTTGTGATGTGTTGTTTGAAGTATTGTTTAAGGAGTTATTAATCATACTATTTGATGATGAAGAGGTTGCCATTAATGAAGAAGAAGAGGATGAGGATGAAGATGAAATTGAATAGGATGATGCACTTAATGTATATGCTTTAGACTCTACTATTGACTCGATAAGCTTCAAAAATACTAGATCTATATTTTCATTTGTTAATGCTGAACATTCAATTCCAAAAAAATTATTATTTTTACAAAAGTTAATTACTCTATCTTGGGGTACCTGTCTTGCTAAATCTGATTTACATCCGACAATTATAATTGGTGCGTTAGATGGGATATATTTTCTTGATTCAAATGACCACTTTGAATGAACCATTTCGAAAGAATCTTTATTTGATAAATCATATGCAATAATAATACCTTGAGCTCCTCTATAATATGTTGATGTTAAATGGGATTCCTTTTTCTTGTCCAAATGTATCCCAAACTTGTAATTTATAGGTTTGATTTTTATAATCTACATTTTTAACTTTCTATAAAAAATAATTTATAAAAAATTTAATTTTTATTTATTTTATTTAATTAATAATTTTATAAACTTACAAATATTCGTAAAAGTTAGGTGGATCATTAAGATTAAAAATACTATCATAATATCTTTGGATCAAAGAGCTTTTACCAACACCATTTTCACCTATAATTAACAATCTAATGACTCTATCTTGTGGAACTATTGATGTTTTACTTTTACTCATTTGATTTTTATTATTATTTTTATTATTATTAATATTAATAATATTTACTGTTGTTATTTTTATTTTATTTATTGCTATTTAAAATAAAAAGATTTATTATTACAAATTATTGTTTTTTTTTTTTTTAAGTTATTTATATAAATATATTTATAAAAATAAATAATTTCTAATATTTATTATTATATAAAAAAAAAACAAATGAAAAAATAAATTAAAATTTTATTTAATTTTATTTTATTATTTTTTTTATTTCTTAAGTTTATTTAATGATATTATTAAGTAAAAGTATATATATATATGTATGTGTATGTATGAGATATAAATAAATATATAATTAAACTATTTTAAATTAATTTTAAAATTATATGGTGTGTGTTTATATGTTGGGTGTGTTATTTTAAAAAATTTGTATTTATAAATATGGGTATGTGTGGTTAATTTATATTTTTGGTAGGATAAAAATATTCTATATTATTACTATTATTACTATTTATTAACACACTAATATAATGTTTTTGATCAAGTTATTAAAAGAAATTGCTTTATAAAATTATCACCTATTTATAAAACATAAGTGTTTTAAAAATAGAGTGGTACACAATTATATCTAAATCTTGAAGTATAAATAAATATAAATAATATTTAAGTATATATTTAAATAAATTTATTATGAACAGTACTATATATATTATATTTTTTTCTTATATCCAAAAAAATTTTGAGACAATTATTATTTTTATTATTTATTAAATTATAAAAAAAAAAAAATTTAAAAAAAAAAAATTCAAAAAAATAAAAAAATTCAAAAAAAACAATTTTTTTTGTTTTTTTTATTTTTTTAAAATTGATTATTATAAAATGAAATAATTTATTTATCCCACACACCCACCTTTTTCTTTAAATCGTTACACGATCCTTTTAATATAAATACAAAAAAAAAAAAAAAAAAAAAAAAAAAAACAAAACCTAAGATGTGGATGGTCGTGAACACTCACAAAAAATAAACACTTTTAAGATTTTTAGATATTGGAGATGGGTTAAAAAAAAAATAGTGAAGCAAAATTCTTAAAAAGCCTTTTATTTAATTAATTTTATTTTTAATTTTATTTTTAATTCATTTTTAAGTTTTAATTAAAAAATAAGTAATATAAATTTATTTTTGTGATCACAAATCATAAAACATTTAATAAATAAGATTTATTATTTAAATTTAATTTTTTTTTTAATTTTTAAGATTTGATTAAAAGGTTTTTTTTTTTTAATATTGAGTCATGATGATATAATTTTTTTTCTTTAAAAAGTTTTTTATCATGTGTTAATATTTAGTTGGTTTGGAATAAAATAGAATGAAACTAATACAATATAAAATAAAATTTAAACCACAATTAGTTTATTAAATTTTATTTTTTACAACAGTTAAATGAAACAAAAAAAAATTGTGTGGGACAGTAGCTTGGGGGTGTGGTTGGTGTGTTTTGTGTATTTTTGTGTTTGTATAAGATTTATAACTTTGGATTTTTTTTTTTGGTTGGTTTGGGTTTTTATCAGGAAATTATGATGTGTTTAAACAGGGTAATTTTAATTTGTGTTTTTTACAGTAACTGTAGTGGTTATGCTTTGTAATATATATTAAATTTTATTTTTAAAATATTTTTTTTTTTATTTTTTTTAATTTAAATATTTTTTTTTAAATTAAAATTTTTCATTTTTATAAAAATATTATTTCCTAAATTGAATAAATTAATTTGGTATTAAGGCAATATTTAAAAAAAAAAATTTCAAATACACAAAAAAATTAAATAAATTAAAAAAGAAAAAAAATATTATTCTTTGTTTTTTTTATTCAATTTATGCTACACATTTGTAAATTATTATAAAAAAGCCAATCTAACTATTAAAAAAATTAATTTTATTTATTTAATAATATTTTTGCAACACTATAAAATTTTTCAAAGATTAGATTTCAAGATAAATTATAATAAATAAATTAAAATTTGTAATAACAATAGTAATAATAGTTTTTAGGATTTTTTATTAATTAAAACCTAAATAATAATAATTATAAAAAAGTAATAAAAAAAAAAAATAATAATTAATAAATTAAACAAATAAATTCAAAAAAATTTTATTTTGTGTTTTTTTATTTTTTATCAAATATTAAATAAACAATTGTAATGGACAATAATAGTGGAATAATTAGTGGAGATAGTGGATGTAATAGTAGCAACAGTGATAGTTTTAGCAACACAAATAATAATAATGAAAGAAAAGATTATGCGATTGTTGGCAAAAAAAGAGGAGGACCATTAAAATTATATTATGAAACATATGGAAATGTAGATGCCCCAGTCAAAGTTTTATTTATAATGGGGTTTATGGCAACTGGTCAAGATTGGATACCACAAGTTGAATATTTCAAGAAATTTAAAGAATATGAAGTTTGTATTTTCGATAATAGAGGTATTGGTAATAGTGGCAAGGCAAAGAGATATACAACAAGTGATATGGCATTGGATGCAGTAGAGTTAATGGATCATTTAAAGTGGGACACTGCTCATATTGTAGGTGCATCAATGGGTGGAATGATTGCTATAGAGTTTGCAGTAAGAGCACCAATAAGAATTCGTACATTGACATTGGCAGTAACACATTCAGGACTATCATTCCCACCATTGAAAGGAGCATTAGGGTTCTCAAAATCACTATTTCATAGAGACTTTTCAAAGAAGGCCGATATACTTTTAGATACACTTTTCTCAAAACAATATTTATCATCTCAAAGTGAGTTAGATCCATCAAAAACCAAAAGACAAGAGTTGATTGAAGAGTATGTAAATAAAATGAACAGTACCAAAGCACCACCCATCTCAACTTTATTTGGACATATGAGATGTATATTCACACATTATGTTTCAAGTTCAAGATTAGAATCAATTAAAAATCAAGATTTCCCTGTCCTTGTATTAACTGGTACCGATGACTACTTGGTAAAACCTAAAAACTCTTTTTCTTTAAAAAACAAATTATCACCAACAGAATTTATAGTGTATGAAAACTGTGGTCATTGTGTAAATGTTGAAAAACTGTCAGAGTTTAACCATGCTATCGAAAACCACTTTATGCGTCATAAAATAGATTCTGATATTCTCAAGAAACATTTAAATGATAGAGAGGTTGAAAAAGAAGTTGATATTTCAAACTCACCCATTGTACCATCTGTTTTAACAAATACAACCGCAGTAATTTCCGAAGATAACTAAAAATAGATTTCTTTTTATATTTTAATTTATTTATTTCAACAATATTTCTATTTTTGTAAATTTTCAGAAAAAAAAAAAAAATAAAAAAACAATTTAAATAATTCCTCTAATCTTTTTTTTTGGTGGGTAAAAAAAAACACAGATACCAAAAATAGTGCAATGTGTGTTAAAAATAATTTTTTTTTTGAATTAAATTTTTATATTTTCGAATTTAAAAGGTGTAATATTAAGTTATTAATTTATTTTTTTTTTCTTTTTTATTTATCATATAAAATTAATAATGAAAATGTTTTTTAAAGTACATTTTTTTAAAAAGAAAAAATTAGAAGCATGGGAAACATCTAAAAACCAAATAATTAACCGTTTTTTCAAAGAAGTAGAATCATATGAGCATGACCGACAACATGTGGTTTGCGAAATTCAATATGATACCATGTTGGATCTATTTTATTACGTCTCACACCAAATTTTTTTTTTGGGAAATAAAGATCAATTTGAACAATTAATTCACGAGCTGGAGAAAGATGGTTTTTTTCTTTGTTTCAACAGTGAAAATCAAAAAGGTTTTTCTTTCAAAAACAATAATCAAGACATAATCTCCATTTTTTTTTTTTTTTTCCTAAAATATGATGGAGATACCCATATATACTATATTTGTAAACTCCATTTGATGATTTGAATGTGTTTTCTCACTTTATTTATTTGTGTTATATATATTTTTTGATATAATCTCCATTATTTTAAAGTGGGGTAATATTAAATTAAATTAATAAAATGATTATTTTCATTCAGGTAAATGGTAAAGACCTATTGGTTTTTTATAAACTTTTTATACAGTGTATCATTTTATTTTGTCATGTATATAAAAAAAACTATGACTTTTATAAATATTCTATAAATACCATGAATAGAAAATAACCGAGTTTTAAAATTATTTCTTTATTTTAAAATTATTTTAAATTATTTTTAAATTGTTTTTAATTTATTTTTAAATTATTTTTTTATTTTATTTATTAAAAAAATTTTCACACAAAAAAAAAATTTCATATTAATTAAAATTTTTGTTTTTACATACTGCCATAAAATGTGTCCTCATAAGAAATATAATATTGAAGACTGCAAAAAAAAATTTCAATTGAAATATTTCAAAGATTTTTGTCGTGACCTGGAAGTTTTCCCCGATATTGGAAAGAAATGTACTGAAGATTGTAAAAATAAAATGGGAGAAATAGTAAAGATCACATTGGAAAAATATTCAAATATAGTTGTTGATTATTTCAAAGATGCAAGATTGGGAAAAGATACTACTTTATCTCAATATCTTTTGTATATTTTGGTACCAGATGAGGAGGATGAAGAAGAAATCGAAGAGAACTTTAACGTTAAAATTGTTGATGATAAAATCACTCATCCAGAAGATCCAGATCGTGACAAGGAAGAAAATTAAATAAAATTATCATTCTACTTTTTTATTTTAAAGTCATCATTAATACCAAAAAACTCAACATCTTGAGAGTTATTTTGATAACTGATTGATTCTTCGTATTCTTTAAGTCTTTTTTTTTTACCTGCTTCAAATGCATCATCATATTCTTTTTCTTTTTTTTTAAATTCTTGTAATCTTATTTGTTTTCTATCTTTAAAAACCTTTTCCTTTTCTTTTTCTTTCTCCTCAAATTCTCTTCTCTTTTTATTTTCATCATAATCTATAGTTGCATATGTCACAATTTTATTTGATTCTGTGTTTTTCTCTGGTGATGTATATTCTAATGAATGTTTTTCATCTTTCTCTGTCTTAATTACAACATTTTTTTTCATTTTTTGAATTTTAAAACATTTGAACAATTTAAAATAAAAAATAATTTTTTTTGTTTTTGAAAGAAAAAAATAAAATAAAAATAATTCCTCTAATTTTTTTTTTTTTTTTTTTTTAAAAATTTTTTTTTTCAAAATTTTTATTTTTATAAATTAAATAATATCCATTTTCATTATCCATTTAGCAGATTATCACCAAATGATAATATATTCATGTATTATAGTAATAAAATAACAATATAATAGTAGTATAATATTTATTAAAATCTATGTTTCGTCAATTAAGAGCTTGGTTTTCAAATGATGTACCACAAGAACATAAAAACTTTTGGAGTAATATTTTATCAAATATTAAAAACATTGTCAATAATTTTAAATACTAACCAATTAATTATATAGATAATAATGGAGGATTAACCGATAAAACACCAAATAGTGCTTATTTTATGTTTATTTCAGATCCAAATTCAGTACAATCATACGAACAAATATGCACAAGTAATAAAAATTTTGAAGGTATATCATGTATCAACTCACTATATATAGAGGCATGTCGCGCAGCAGGTGATTTAATAGAGGCAACTAATTTTGTTATTTTAAGAGATGAAGTAGAAATAGAATGTAAAGTAAAATATTTAGAAAATAAGGCAAGTGAAGAAGAAAAAGCTCGTGTTGAAGAAGAAAAAAGACAAAAAAGAATAGAAGAAAGAAGGAGAAGAGAGGAAATTGAAAAACAATTAGAGATAGAACGTTTAATTAAAGAAGATCAGTTAATTTCTAAAAAGAAAGAGTCTGAAAAAAAAAATAAAGAAATAAAATTAATTATTGGTAATGAAAATTGTAAAGTTGAAGATGTAGATTCATTTATAGAATCTATGGATGGTGCAGTTTTTGTAGAATATAATAGAGGAAAAAAATTCATGGAATATGGTGATGGAGATTTTAACTTTGAAGTTTTTCAAGATTCAAATAATAATAGCGATGACCAAATTATTGTTGATGATGATTACAATTTAAATAATATAAAAAATAACAATAATAACAATAACTATAATTATAATAATAATAATAATATTAATAATAATATTAATGATAATAATAATAATAATAATAATAATAAAAAAAGAAAAGAATTAGAATCAAATAAACCAATTTCAATAGATGAATTAGATGAAAACGAAATTATTAAACCAAATAAAAATCCAATATCAAATAATTCACCAAACACGAATAAAAAGAAATTTTCATATGACTATGATAGTGATGAATCAACATCAAAAACTATAAAGTCCTCAACATCAAATCTAGGTCCAAAAAGTTCTGAACACTATATAAAAAGCTGGGGATTAGACGACGACGATAAACCATCAAAACCAATTAGCTCAGGAATTGTTAAAGGAGCACCCAATATCAAACAAAAACCCATACCACCACCAAAAAAAAGAACTGATTCAGACGATGAAAGCTTTGATAAAAACTTTGTTTCACCAACAAAACCATCAAACTACTCCAAAAAAGAAATTGATGTAAAAGATTCAAAAAGTAATAATAATAAAAATAAAATTAATAACAGCAATAATAATAATTCAAATATATCAAAACCCGATCTTATTATTAGTATAGACGACGATTAAAATATAACAAAAAAAAAACAATAAATAAAACTACTTTAATGGGTGGATTCACTCATTATTAATTGTATATAAAACTAAAAAAAAAAAAAAAAAACAGTATATTGTTTTTTATTCATAATATAAACTTGCACAAAAAATTGATAACTAAATTATTGGTGACCCTTCAGTTTAATGATTAAAATACCGAAATGACACGAATAGCTCCTAACGACTTTTTTTTTTTGTTTTTTTTTAAAATTTTAAATTTCCAAAGTGATTTTTTAATTTTGAATGGGTAAAAAAAAAACAATGATAAATAATTTCAAAAATATAATTTTTTTTTTTTTTATTATTATCAATAAATCAAAAAAATGGAAATTAATAAGAGTAATAGTTTTTATCTATATATTTATCCTTTAAATTTTATATTAATTTTTTTTTTTTTTTTTTTTTTTTTTTAAGCAACAAGTGGCTGTAAAAAAATTGGTCCCAATTTTTTCACACAATTAACTCAAGGTGTTTCAAAAGGAGCTAGTTTTGCCCCCCCCCCCCGATCATATATAAAAAATTCATTTAGTTATTAATAAAATAAAATTTTAATAAATAAAAATTAGATTATAACCTTTATAATTATTATTAAAAAAAAAAAAAAAAAAAAAAAAAATTTTTTTAAAAAAAAAAAATTAAAAAAATATTATATTTTTATTTTCTATTCCCTGGATGGTCTAAAAAAAATAATCTTTTTTTAAAAAAATATTATAAACAGGGTAAAATAAAAAAATTTATAAAAAAATAAAATGAAACAAAAAAAACAAGAAAAAAAAAACCATTTAATATATTTCAAATTCTCAGTAAAATTAATAGTAAATAATTATATTTAAAAATAAATAATGGGTAATTATAATTTTATATTTAAATATATAATTTGATTGAATAAATAACTAAAGAAAGGATTATCATTAACTAATAGGTGCAAATGAGGGTAGCAATAGACCAGGATGGCCAATTAAACCAGGAGGTAACAAAGGACAAACTATTGCTCCACCACCAACCAATGCTCAAAAATCTAGTTTTAAAGCTTAGTATTAATAAAAACAAATAGAAAATATATATAGCAAGCAAATAATAATTATACATATTTTCAAATAAATATTCAATTATTAAAATTATAAAATAATTATAAAAAAAAAAAAAAGATATTCATTTTTTCTCGTTTCCAAATTTATTTTAAATATTTGAATGTAAACCAAAATCACAACAAATAGCATCATTATAATATTAAAACAATAAAAGATATTTATTTATAAAAATAAAATACCAAAGTGTCCACAAGGTTTTTTTTTTTAAAACTGAGGAAAACAAAAAAATTTCAAAAAAGATATTTGGTTTTTAAAAACCCATTTTATCACAAAATTATTTAAAAAAAACAAAAATTTTTGTTTCTAGTGGATAAACTTGGTTTTTTTATAGCTTTTTTTTTATAATAATTAAAAACCAACTATTGTAATATTAAATAAAAATCGATATGGTGATGCTTTTTCTTTCTTTCTAAAGAGAAATCACATCATCAATAATGATTAAAATTTTATTATGATATTTTAAAAAAAACTTTTCGGCAATTTTTTTTTATTTGCGACGTTTCGTTCAAAGATATCTGTTTTCAACAACCAAAAAAAAAAAAAATAAAAAAGGGTCTTTTTAAAAATGAATTATTTAAAATATTTTTTTGTTCGACCTCAAATTTTATTAATGATTAAATTGTTCGACCTCAAATTTTATTAATAATTAATTTTTTTTTTTTTAATCATAATAATAAAAAAATAAAAAATATGAATAAACCTACCACTACACAATTCAGTAAATGTAATAACTATTTATAGGGATGAATTATGTTAAAATAAATTTATTTTTAACTTTTTTTTTAAAAAAATTTAGGGGAAGGTACAGGAGGTTCAAATAGATCATACTTTTCAACCTATACCTCAAGAGACACCCAAGTTACCAAACCAATAACTGCTTATAAAAATGGGTTTTTCTTTTAAAGTAAATTATAGTTTACTTATTACACTAAATAATTTTTAATAAAATTATTTCAATATTGAATATAAAATTAGTTTTTTTATTTTTAATTTTTTTATTAAATTATCTTTCTAAAAAGATTTCAATACATATATTAATTATTTCCATAGCCTTATTAAAAAAATTCCATATTACAGTTATTGTTATTTTTATATATTTGAATCATAGTGCGTTTATAACATGAGGTTCTCAAGAATATAATGTATTGGGTGAAATTCAGTATTCATATATGTATTAATAGTTTTATAATAATACTTTTAAAATCAAAATAAAATAATGATGAGCCAGTTTTTACTGCTTAACCACAAAAATTAAGAGAAGAATAACTTAAATAATAATTTTGTTATTCAAATTGCACATTAAAAAAAAAAAAAAAAATTTTAGTTGTTTTTGTTAAAATTAAGAAAATTTTTTTCAAAATTTAATATTTTTTTTATTTTTAATTTCTCTTTGATCAAATTTTTTTTGATTTTCTTTAAAATTTAATTTTTATTCTAACAACCTTTAAATATAGTTATAGTCACACACAGAATTTAGATTCAATTACAAAAACAGATATGGATAATGATAATAAAAATGAAAAATTATTTTTTTCTGTATGGAGAAACAAGTATCTATTAAGCGAAATTCAAAGACATCATAGATTATATAGAAAAAATAAAAAAATATATATTGGCAAGTCAATGGATGAACTTAGATACCATCCACATAGAAGATATGCAACAGAAATTATAATTGATGTTAATGAACCATTAGAACCACATGGTCAAGTAATACCCTATGGTACAGCCAAATTAAATTTCATTGGTAAATTGGGTAGATTTAATCAACCAATTCAAGCATGCGATATTCCAACAACAGTGACAAGTTTAGAATTTAGTGGGATTTATTCTCATTGTTTCGATATTAAATCAGTTGTCCCACCAAGTGTTACTCATTTAAGACTCGGTAAAAATCAAGAAGTTTCACCAAATTCATTACCACCATCACTTACCCGCTTAATAATGAAACTAGATCAAGATATTGCTATTGGAACTTTCCCAAAATCACTAAAATATTTAATGCAATTTAAATTCAATAGAACAATTATACCTGGTTCATTTGGTTCAATTGTAGAATTATACCTAGACTTCTTTAATCAACCTTTAAAAGCTGGTGACTTACCTATAACATGTCAAAATTTATTTCTCACCAAATTCAATCAACCGCTCCAACCAAATACTCTTCCTCCTAATTTAAAAAAATTAGAACTATATAGGTTTGACCACCCACTATCAGACGGTGTACTTCCAAAATCAATCACTGAACTATATTTGACCGAATTTAATCACCCATTATCCAACTCTCTATCTAAACTCCATTCATTACAAGATCTCAATTTATCAAATTTTAATCAAGAAATATCCATCGAAACATTCCCATCCTCAATAAATTCATTAGTTTTGTATAGTTTTAATCAAGTTATAAAACCAAATGTGCTTCCATCATCAATAATTAATCTCATTTTGGATGCATATAACCACCCATTAGAACTACAAGTAATACCGCCAAATGTGAAACATTTAGAGCTACATTCATATAATTGTAATCTTGGTAAACATCTATTCCCAAATACTTTACAACATTTATCTATATCAAACTATTCAAAAGAGTTATTGGAAAATGATTTACCATCATCAATTACAGAACTTTATTTCGAATCGAATGTTAGTTATCTTTTTAATCCAATTCGATTTCAATCTAATTCAATTCCACCATTAGTAAAAAAATTAAAACTCCCAAGAAACCATTCCCAACCTCTTCAAGTCGGTCTTATACCCAATTCAGTAGTCCATTTAGAGATACCCGATCTCTATTCCCATCCTCTTCAAGTCGGTGCAATACCCAATTCAGTTACATATGTAAAACTACCTGAAGAATTTAGTCCTCTTCAAGTAGGGGTATTACCAGAATCTCTCACTAAATTAACCTTTAATTATGGATTTAATCAACCTCTAGACCCAGCTACCATTCCAAAATCTGTTACTCAAATATCACTACCTTATACTTTTACACACCCAATACCAGACTCTTTATCACATATAATAAAAAGATTATAATTATGGAAATAAAATAAAAATAATAAAAATTTCTTAAAATATTAATAAAGCTATGGAAATAACAAATATATGGAAAACTTAATTAATTTTCTATCTCTCTTTTCTAGATTTAGTATTAATCAACATTTAAATTTTAATTTTTCAGGGTTTATTATTTCTCATTTAAAAACTATCACTATTATTCTATTTTCTAAAATTAAAAAAAAAAAAAAAAAAAACAAAACAAACAAAACAAAACAAAAAAAACACTAAGTACTTTATAATAATGCATGTGACAGAATAGATAGAGGACCAAAGGTACATATGGTTCACTTGGTAGTATTTATGATGGATACACAAATGGTAAATTTTGGAAAGGGAAATCAAAAAAAAAAAACTGAAATACTTTTCGAAAAAAATTTAAACATATTAAATTATCAATTAAAAAATAAAAGTTTAAATATTTAATTTTAATAATACCCAATTCAGAATTCATTTTTTTTTTGAGTTTAATATTTTTTTATTATTTAAAAAATATTTAAAAAAATTTTGATTTCCCATATAAAAAATTTGTAAAAAGACTGATGCAAAAATAATTATTTTTTAAAAAAAAACTGTTCATAAAAACAAAAACAATTATATTTTTATGTACAGTTTACAACAAAACCAATAATATTTTTTTTTTATTTTTTTTTATTTTTTTTTTATTTTTTTTTAATATTTAATTTACAAATTTACAAATTTACAAATTTACATCTAAACAAAATTTTTAAATTTTGCTTTTTTTTATAATTTTTTTTATTATTTCAAAACAAAATTTTCTAACAACTTAAATATAAAAATGAATAATAATGATATAATAGATGGTAATAATAATTATAATGACACACAGAATTTAGATTCAATTACAAAAACAAAAATGGAAAATAATTATATAAATGAAATATTATTTTTTTATGTATGGAGAAACAAGTTTCTATTAAGCGAAATTCAAAGACATCATAGGTTATATAGAAAAAATGATTGTATAGTTATTATCAAGTCAATGGATGAACTTAGATACCATCCACATAGAAGATATGCAACAGAAATTATAATTGATGTTGATGAACCATTAGAACCACATGGTCAAGTAATACCCTATGGTACAACCAATTTAAAATTTGGTAAATTTAATCAACCAATTCAAGCATGCGATATTCCAACTACAGTGACTATTTTAGAATTTAAATGGAATTATTCTCATCGTTTCGATATTAAATCAGTTGTCCCACCAAGTGTTACTCATTTAAGAACCGGTAGAAATCAAGATGTTTCACCAAATTCATTACCACCATCACTTACCCGCTTAACAATGTCACTAGATCAAGATATAACTATTGAAACTCTCCCAAAATCACTAAAATATTTATTGCTTAGTCAATTCAATAGAACAATTGTACCTGGTTCATTTGGTTCAGTTGTAGACTTAGGCTTGGACTTCTTTAATCAACCTTTAAAAGCTGGTGACTTACCTCAAACGTGTCAAAATATAGTTCTCTTCAAATTCAATCAACCGCTCCTACCAAATATTCTTCCTCCTGAATTAAAATCATTAGAACTACATAGGTTTGAACACCCACTATCAGACGGTGTACTTCCAAAATCAATCACTGATCTACATTTGGATGAATTTAATCACCCATTATCCAACTCTCTATCTAAACTCCATTCATTAGAAGATCTCTATTTATCAAGTTTTAATCAAGAAATATCGATCGAAACATTCCCATCCTCAATAAATACATTAGTTTTGTGTAGTTTTAATAAAGTTTTAAAACCAAATGTGCTTCCATCATCAATAATTAATCTCATTTTGAATTCATATAACCACCCATTAGAACCACAAGTATTACCACCAAATGTGAAACATTTAGAACTAAAATCATATAATCGTAATCTTGGTAAACATCTATTCCCAAATACTTTACAACATTTATTTATATCAAACTATTCAAAAGAGTTATTGGAAAATGATTTACCATCATCCATTATAGGACTTTATTTCGAATCGAAAATTAGTTATCTTTTTAATCCAATTCGATTTCAAACTAATTCAATTCCACCATCAGTAAAAAAATTAGAACTCCCAATTAACCATTCCCAACCTCTTAAAGTCGGTTTTTTACCCAACTCAGTAGAGCAGATAGAGATACCCAATCTCTATGCCCATCCTCTTCAAGTCGGTGCAATACCCAATTCAGTTACACATGTAAAACTACCTGAAATATTTATTCCTCTTCGAGTAGGGGTATTACCAGAATCTCTCACTAGATTAACCTTTAGTTATGGGTTTAATCAACCTCTAGACCCAGCTATCATTCCAAAATCTGTTACTCAAATAGCACTACCTTATACTTATAGACACCCAATACCAGACATTTTATCACATTTAATAAAAAGATTTTAAACTAAAAATAAAAATAATAAAAATTAAAATTCAAAAAAAATTTTATGAAATGATTTTATTACAATTAAATTTTTATTTTTATTTATTTTATTATTAATATTTAATAACTTTTTATATGTATAAAATTATTTAAAATTGTTTTTTTATTATTATTATTAACAAAATCAGATACACTTAAAAAAAATTGATGGAAATGATAAATTATTTTTTTCAATATGAAGAAACAAGTATCTATTAAGACAAACTAGGTTGATAACTCAATACCACCATCATTTAAAATATTTAGACTATCAACCTCTTCAGATCGGGGTGATTCCCAATACAGTAGTAGATTTAGAGGTACCCAAGATATGAAACCAATAGGTTGTATATATATTTATAAAATATATAATAGTTTATTTACACTAAATAATTTTTTATTAAATTATTTCAATATATAAATTAGTTTTTTTTATTTTTTATTTTTTTAAATTTTTAATTTATCTGTCTAAAAAACTACTAAAACTTTCAATACATATATTAATTATTTCCATAGCTTCATTAAAAGTTGTAATATTTTTGGCTGGGACTAAATTTTAGTAGTTTCTAATTAGTATTCTTTTACAATTTTCAAATATTAAATTTATATTAAACTTACCTTTTTCACCTTTTATAAGATCATCATTTTCGTGGTAAACATCAGAATCTGTATAGTAAATTTCATCTTTATCATTAAAATGAACTTTTTTTTTTATTGAAACATAATTACTACTTTCATTATATGTTATATTATTGTTTTTATTTATATTATTACTACTGTTGTGGTCTATTTGATTTGAAGGATAGTATACAATTTGATTATTATTAAACATTTTTTATATTTTTATATTTTTAATTTTTAAAAATTAAAAAAAAAAAAAAATTTTGATTATTTATATCCAAAAACAATTGTCAGTAAAATATTTAAACTGACACTTGATTGTCAGTTTGTAAAATTAAAAAAAATTAAATGAATAAAGATGAAATAAATATTTAAAAAAAAAAAAAATATTGTTATACTATCTACATTTATTATTAAGTATTTTTTTTTTTGGTTTGGTTTGGTTTTTTTGGGGTTTTGGTTTTGGTTTTTTTTTTATATAAATAATTATTTAATTATAAAATAAGAATTTAGTTGGTTTGCATTTCAACTGGTTCTTCATTTTCAAGTAAATTAAGCTAAAAAGTAAAAAAAAAAAAAAAAAAAGAAAATATTAGTATATATAGTTTGTATTGATTCAATATGTTTTATATTATGAAACTTACATATTGTTGTGCAGCTTCATCTTCAATAATTTTGAATTTTTGATTTTCACCAACAATACCAATTGAAACATTCTTTGAATTTAAACCATCATCTGTATTTGGAATGGTTTCTCTGAGTGCACGTAAACCATGAATAATTAATTGTTCTAAACTACTTTCTTCAAAGGATTCAAAATGTTTTTCGAGGTATGTTTTTGCTGATTGTGATCTTGAACCAATTGAAATTGATTTATAATCGTAAAAATTACCTGATGGACAAGTTTGATAAATATGAGCACCTAATTGCTATAATAAATGTGGAATAATAAAAAAACAATTAGTATTTATAAACTTTTTTTTTTTTTTTTCAACCATCTATTTTTTTTTTTATATTTAAAAACAAACATACATCAAAACCAGCAACTAATAAACCGACACCATATGGTCTTCTACCATATCTTTGAGTATGGACTTGATGTTCTATAATGAGTTTAAAAAAACAATTAGAAATTAGAAATTTAATATTGGTTATATATATGAAATTTTAAAATAATTTATAATACTTACTATCGGCAACTTTGGTAACTAAACGTTCGACTCTCATTTGATTTTCGTAAACATAATTATAATTTGCACATTCATTTCTCATATAGTTACATAACATACGGGCATCAGCTGTAAGACCAGAAATGGCAATACCAACATGATCATCAACTACAAAAATCTTCTTTTGATATGAACCTAATTCTGAACTTGATCTCTTTAATGAAACAAGAACTGCATATTGTTTAGATTTTAATGCGACAGCAGCACCACCTTGTTTAACTGCTTCCATAGCATACTCTACTTGATGAATACGTCCACTTGGACTGAATGTTGTAATATCAGAGTCATATTGATTACGATACATTTTATAATATTTAAATTTTTATATGTGTATATATATATTTGAAAAAAAAAAAAAAATTTGTGATATGATGGGGAAAAAAAAAAAAAATTAATATTAAAAGGATTGAGTTCAAAAAAAATTTAATAAAATTAAAAAAAAAAAAAAATTAAAAAAAAAAAATTAAAAAAAAAAAAAAATTAAAAAAAAAAATTAAAAAAATTAAAAAAAAATAAAATTTTAAAGTTCACACTTTTGATTATTGTGTTTGTGATTATCAAATTTTAAATTAAAAATTAATAAAAACAATTTATACACAAAGTTGAAATGGATATAGTAAAAAGGTAAAGGTTACAAGGTTATTTGTATATATTTAAATAATATTATTAATTTTAAATTATAAAATTATTTTCATTTTTTTTATTTTTTTTTATTTTTTTTTTTATTTTTTTATTTTTTTTACGAATATTATTTTTTAATTTTTTTTTTTCCTCTTTTTTTTTAAATTAATTTTAAAAAAGAATAACAATGAAAAATTTAATTAAAATTAATAGTTGTAAAAGAATATTAAATATTTCAAATAGGGGAATATTTATTAATAATAATAATGTTTTTTTAAATAATAATAATAATAAAGTTAGTAATATTAATAAAAGATATTTTACAAATAGTAATATTATATTAAATAATGTTAAACCATTAGCAATTGGACAACCAACACATGAAACTCATCCACATTTATTAGAAAAAGATGAGGTTACCAAGGGTATTAAAAAAGAGGAATTTAAAGAAAGAAGAAATAAATTATTAAAACCATTTGCAATTGGATCGATTGTTGTATTATTCACACCACCAGAGCCAATGATGTCTTATGACATTCCATGGGATTTTAGACAAAACACCAATTTCAATTATTTTACAGGATTTAATGAGCCTGAGGCAGTATTGGTTTTAGAGAAAACTTCAGATGTAGACCATATATCCTATATGTTTGTAAGAGAGCGTCAAGAGGAAAAAGAGAAATGGGATGGTCCAAGATGTGGAGGGGAAAATGTAAACAGATTTTTTGGTATTGATTATGGTTATAATCTCAACGAGACCCAAACCCTCTTAAAACTATTGACAAGAAACCCAGAAAAGAAATTATATTGCAATATTGTCGAATGGAATCAATTATTTTCAAAATTACAAGGCAGTAAGTAGTAATACTTAAAAACCATTATTTATAAATTTTATTACTAATTTTTTCATATATATTTGGACTATAGTTTCAGAATTTCAAACATTTAATATAGAAAAAATTCTACAACAATGCAGATTGATAAAGTCAAATAGCGAAGTTAAACAAATGTTAAATAGTGGTGAAATTGCAGGTGAATCATTTTCAGAAGTTATGAAATATATTAAACCGGGTATGAACGAATATGAAATTTCAGCCTATTTCGAATGGAATGTAAAGAAAAGAGGTGCTAAAAGAATGAGCTACCCACCCGTAGTAGCAGGAGGAAACAATGCAAACACTCTTCATTATATTGCAAACAATCAAATATTAAAGGATGGTGATCTTTTATTGATGGATGCAGGTTGCGAGCATTGGGGTTATACAAGCGACATCACAAGAACATTCCCAGTCAATGGTAGATTCACAGAGGCACAAAGAAAAGTTTATGAAGCAGTATTGGATGTAAATAAGAAATGTATTGAAATGTGTGTAGCTGGTGAAAGCATTAATTCGATTCACGACCTCTCCATCCAACTCACTAAAGAGCATTTAAAGAATTTAGGTATCTTGCACGATAATAATCCAAACACATACAGTCTATACTACCCACATTCAATTGGCCATTATTTGGGAATGGACACCCACGATACAATCGATTTTAGCTATGGTGTAACTTTAGAACCGGGTATGATTATCACCATCGAGCCCGGTATTTACATTTCAAAATACGACCAAAACGTCCCAGAAGAATATCGTGGCATCAATATTAGGGTAGAGGATGACGTAGTAGTATCTCAAAAGAATGAAAGCCCATTAGTATTAACATATAGAGCTCCAAAAGAAATCAAAGACATTGAAAACATTATGAATAAATAATAATGTCATAGTGATAATAATATAAATATAAGATTTTTTTTTTTTTTTTTGGTCATATAAATATAATAAACCCTTTATTTTATTTCTTATATTTTAGAGATAAATTTCATTAATAATTTGTCAGTTATTTTTTTACAGATTATTTTTTATTTTTTTTATTTTTTGTTTTTAATTTTTTAATTTTTATTTTTTTGACTCAATATGTATTGTTTTTTTTTTTTTTTTATTTTGCTTATAATAAATTAAACACTATATAATTTTATAGTTTTATAAATAATAATAATAATAATATGATATCCAATAAAATTTCAGATAGTAACGAAATTAGTGTTGAAAATAAAAGCAAATATAGTGATATCGAGTATCTTACACGTGTCAAATTAGCAGCAGCCTATAGATTGGTTGCCCATTATAAATGGGATGAGGTTATTTATAATCATTTAACAGCAAGAATTCCAGGTACCGATTATATACTTTTAAATCCATTCGGAATGAGATTCGATGAAGTTACAGCAAGCAGTTTAGTTAAATTAGATTTAGAAGGTAATATTATCGATGAAGGATCCAGTAATTTGGGTATCAATAGCACAGGTTATGTAATTCACGGTGCCATTCATCGTGCACGTCCAGATATCGAATCGACCATGCATACTCATGTCAATGACGTAGTTGCCGTCGCATGCTATAAAGAAGGTTTATTGCCAATCAGCCAAAATGCATTAATTGTCGGTGATGTATCTTACCACGATTACGAGGGCATCTCTGTCAATCTAGAAGAGCAAGGTCGTATCGTCAAATCATTAGGTTCAGAAAATAAATGTTTAATTTTACGTAATCACGGTATTGTAACTTGTGGCAACTGTGTAGAGGAGGCCTTCTATTTCCTCTATCAATTAACCAAAGCTTGCGAAATCCAAGTTAAAATGTTAAGTATCGTTGGTGGCGATACCTCAAAACTTACAATTCCATCCGAGGAAATTAAAGATTTTGTTATTAAAACTGCTCGTTCATTCACAAAACAAGGTAATGGTAAAAAAGAATTTAAAGCTTTGTATAGATTAATTGAAACTATTGATGACAGCTTTAAAAATTAAAAATTAAAAATATTCACCAAAACAAACTTTTCTTTAAAGGACAAAGAATAAATAAAAGTTTTTATATCCTTTATTTCTAAAATATTTTTTATTTTACAAATTTAATTTAATTTAGTTTTCTTCTTTTTTTTCTTCCTCTTCCTCTTGTTGTTTTTTAACTAAACCCATTAAATTAAATCTAATTTCCTCTGGATTTTCTTCAATCATTTTATTTAAGACAGTTGCAACATCTTTTAATAGTG
Organism: Dictyostelium purpureum; assembly: GCF_000190715.1. Lineage (NCBI taxonomy): Eukaryota > Evosea > Eumycetozoa > Dictyosteliales > Dictyosteliaceae > Dictyostelium > Dictyostelium purpureum. The sequence goes on from NW_003519341.1 coordinate 145,799, forward strand.
TTTCTTGTGTTGATGGACCGTGATTAACTGCAAATGGTTTTCTACCATCTAATTCATATAAGTGACCATCGACCTAAATTATTTTAAAAAAAAAGAAAAGGGTTAGTTTTATTTTCTATTTAAAATTGATTTAACTGTACCACCACCACCAATAATTACATGAACAAATGAGACAAAATGTAAAACGATTATTTCATCTTCACTTGGTACAGATGATTGACCTTGTTGAGCACTGATTTCGTGTGATTTTTCGATTTCTGAATTTTGCATTAATGAAATGGCTCTTTCTTCGGTAGTTAGGGAGCCAGTTTTTTCTAAAAATTGTTTAAAGAAACCATCTTCATTGAATTCTATAACATCTGAATTGTTTAAAACTGAATGAATAACACCAATTGTTCCACATGCATTACCAATATATTGTTTCATAAAATAAACATTATCTGATAAAATTTGACCATTTTTATTAATTTCTTCTTGTAATATTCTTCTTTTTTCTTCATACTAAAATATTTGTATAATAATAATAGTTATTGATTAATATTTGTTTTAATTTTTAAAAATAAATTAATATTTGATTTTGATTTTGATATTGATATTGATATTGATATTGATTTTCTATTTACATACAGCATTTGTAATTGGGAATAATAACAATACAGCAGCACATGGTTTTGGTACCATATCTAATAATTCATCTTCGGTACCATATATATCACAGAATTCCCAATCTTTAGAAACACCTAAATTTTGCATAAATGAAGTTAAAACATCTGGGTTGGCTTCGAGTGGGATCCAGTTCTTTTGAGTTTCAATTAATTGTTGTTCTGACATTGCTAAAGCTATTTATAATTTATTATTAGTGTTATTAATATATTGGTGTGTGACGATAATATTAATTTTTTATTGATAAAAAAAATCTTTTTTAAATTTATATTAAAAAAAAAAATTTTGAAAAAATTAAAAAAAAAAAATATAAAAAAAATAAAAAAAAAATATTAATAAAAATAAAATAAAATTTTAATAAAATGTTAAGAAATAAGTTTTATGTCTATTTAAAGTATTTTAAAATACTGTATTTCGTTGACTCTTTGTCTAGTCAGCAAATATTTATTTTATCATTTATTAAATAATAGTATTTTTTTTTTTTTTTTTAAATTTCTATAAATAAATTTTTAAAATTCAAAAAATAAATATAAAAATGAATACCAGATCAATTTTTTTTTTTATAAAATTATTTTTAACACACATAATAACACAAAAAAAGATAAAAATAAATTTGTAGTTTTAAAATTTTAATTTACAAAATTTTTTTTTTTTATTTTTTTTTTTTATTTATTTTATTATTTAATTAAAATTTAATAAATTAAACCTCTATTCTTAATATAATATAATAAAAAAAATAAATAGTATTAAAATAACTTTTGGTTTTTTATTAGAGTTTTATAAATAAAATAGTAATAAAAATGGAAGAAATAAAAAATATTAATAAAAAAAGTAATAATGAATTCGTTTATAAAACAATAGATGATAATAATTTTAATATTTTAAACATCCTAAATAAAAATGTGAATTCAAATAATACTTGTTTAATAGTAATTGATATGTTGAATATATTTGTACGTAAATCAGGTGATTTGTATCATGAAAACTATAAAAAAATGATACCAGGTATTAATAGAATGATATCGTTATCAAGAGAAAATAACATGCCAATTATATTTTTACAACATTCATATAGGGATATGGATAAGCCAGATAGACTATTACAGGTTTTCAAAGTAGAAAATTTATTAATTGGTTCCTTTGGTGTTCAGATTTATAAAAAGTTAGATGTGCAACATGGAAAAGACTACATTATACAGAAACGTAGATATAGCGGGTTCTTTGGTACAGATCTAGATTTAATACTCAGGGAAAATCACATAGAAAATCTAATTGTTGTGGGCTGTAAAACAAACAATTGCGTTAGGGCTTTGGTTCAAGATGCATTCAATTTAAACTACAACACCATAATTCCTCACAATTTAATCACAACTGATGACGACCTAATTCACCAAGTCAATTTAAAAGATATGATTGATTTTTTTTCAATAAACTATATTAGTGAAGAAAAAATCAAAGAATTATTAAAAAACAAATAAATAATAAATAAATCTCTTTTTTTTTTTTTCTTTAATAAACTTTATTATTAATATTTTTAAAATTAATTAAAAATTATGATGAAAATGATTGAACACCATTATTTTTTGGTGGAGCTGGGGGTATTGGGGGCGGTGCAAAAGTTGCTCCTTTATTTTTGCCAAAACTGACGACCAATGGTCTTTTTGAGCCATATTGACCTAAACCTATAGAAATTAATATTTTATCAAAATAATATTAATAATAAAAATAATATTAATAATAATAACAATAATAATAATAAAATAATTACCTAACATTTTCTAAAATAAAAATTGATTAGTTTTTTATTTTTTTTTTTTTTTTTTATTTTTTTTTTAAAACTGCACGCATCAGTTTTGAATAAAAAAAAAAAACTTTTAAAAAAAAAAACAAAAAAAATTATAAAATTTAAAAACCAAAACACCGAAAGGGTTTGATTTTCCAAATATCAAAAGACATACCTTTTCGAAAAAATAAATTTCAAAAAAAAAAAAAAAAGATATTTTAAAAAAATTTTTATTTTTTATTTATCTATTCAAAAAATATATATACGTTTAAATTAATGTTTAATTGAATTATTATTTATTTATTTATTTATTTATTTATTTTAAGTGGGATTTCACATGAAAAATTTGTACTACCAGCGGGATAAGGCACCAAAAAAGACCAGCATAATTTCTTACTAAGATTTGATTATTTACTTGATGATACACTTGTTAACTATTTTCAACTTTATCGAAATCATAAATTGAAACTTTGAATGGAAGGATAAAATTAATAATTTAGTTTTCTTCTAGTTCATAGGTGAAACAACGAAAGAAAATATAAAACTATTAATTTTATTTCCACCGATTTCAATATGAATCAATATCCATATGGTTAGCAAGGTATCGATCGGATCCATTATGATCTAGCATTTAATTTATCCATTGCTTGTTTGTGTTCACAGGAGAGTTGAACTACAGCTAATTGTTCTGATAAAAGCTTTTTTTCAAGCATTTGGATAATTTCATCTTTTTCTGATAATGTCTCTTCTAATTTATTTGATTTTCTAAATTGATTTTCCAATTTAGCTTTGATTGAGTCTCTTTCTTCGACCAATTTATATTGTTCAATATCATTTCCTTGAAGAATTTGTCTTTGTTGGTTAGCTAAGGTTTGATATTGTCTAATTTCAAGTGATTGGACATTTTTGAGATTGGATAACTTTTCTAATTCACTTTTGTTCTTTTGGTCGAGGACTTCTTGTTTTTTAGCGAGAACTGAAAGATGATCATGGTGGACTCTTTTCTCTACTTCTAATCCAGAGATTTCATTATTTAATCTAAAAATTGTTAATGGATAATTATTTTCTAACTCTTGATTGGCTTGTTGTTGATTTTGTTTTTTTAAATCTTCTATTTGATTTAAACATTTATATAAAAAGCCTAATAATAAACAAATGATTACGACAAAAGAGAAAGAACCAATATTTAAAAAATCCATTATTATATTATACTGTAGATTAGAGTGAATGGTGATTGGGAAATTATTAAGTGGTGCTGAAAATAATACTATTAATATAAAAAATTATTTGTGATATAAATTTTATTATTGAATAGAATATTATAATAAATAAATAAATAAATAAATAAATAAATGTATATTATTATTTGTATATTTAAAAAATAATAAAGAAAAAAAAAAAAAAAAAAGTTTCTTTCGAGTTGAAACAAAAAAAAAATTATAAAAATTAAAAAAATAAAATTAAAAAATTAAAATATTAAAATTTAAAAAAAATAAAAAAAAAAATGAAATTTACCACAAAAAGAAATTAATATGTAGTGATTAAAAAAGAAAATGGGGGTTATAACCACCCACAGTTTTATAAATGAAGTTCAAATTTTTTTTAAAAAAGATAATTTAAATTTTAATATATAATTTATTTTTTCGAAATTTTATTTAAAACTGGAATAAATATCACCTCTATGATCATTATTTTATAATAATAGGAAGATAATTGTGTCATATCAACAAAGCAATTGTAAAAGAAACACATCACCAGATAAAATTCTTTTTTCTTATAAAGTTCCTATATAACCCTGTTTTGTTATTATTAAATATTTTGCAGCATTAGTGTTAATCCACATTCTCTTTTACTTTGAACCTATAAGTACTAAAACTTTTAAGTTTTTAGTGAAATTAAAAATTTAGTTAATATTAAAATAATTAATATGAAATAATAAAAATTAATAAAAAGAAAAATATTTTTTAAAAATAAAAATAGTGATTGATGTTTTATAAAAAGGTAAAAATTGTGTTAATGTTACATTTTTTATTTAATTAAAATATTAATTATTATTTAAATATTAAATGAGGTGAAATTTATTATAATATACAGTGGATTTATTTATTTGAGTCCAGAATGTTGCTGCTTTAGCATAATATTTACTTTTAAATAATGGACCATTAGGGATTTTAAAGAGTGAAATAAATCATTATATACCTTAAATATAATAATGTGTTTCACTCCGTAAAATAATAAAAAATAATAATATGTTTTTGTTAATTATAATTAATAATAATCATAATTAAAAATTTTTTTATTGAACTTCTAATATTGTTTTTTTATTTTTTTAATAAATTATAATTTTTAAATTTTAAATTTTTTTTTTTTTTTAAAAATTTATTAAAATTTATTAAAATTTATTAAAATTTATAAAAATTTATTTTTTTCTTCACACTCACACTCACACTTTTATTTATATAATAATCTTATTTTTTTTTTTTTGTAAATTGTAGAAATAACCTTTGTTTATAATCAATTTTTTACAAACCATATTTCATTAAAAAAAAAAAAAAAAAAAGTTAAAATGATTTTTTCAATAGTTGGAGCTATCTCCTTTTTTTTATTTTTATTTTTTATCTCAAAATACTACACCAATACCAACAATAACTCACCACAATCACCACAATCACCACAATCACCACAATCATCACAACCACCACAACCACATCAACCACCACAACCACCACAATCACCACAATCACCACAACCAAAATGTACTGCATCAATCCCCAATTATAGAAAACTATTTCAAGATATGGATGCTTACGAAAAACAACAACAACAAGAAGAAGAACAACAACAACCACAATCTCCACAACCACAACCAAAAAGCAATGCATCAATCCCTAATTATAGAAAACTATTTCAAGATATGGATGCATATGAAAACCTACAACAACAAGAACAACAACCACCATATTCACATTCAAATGCACAATCAAACAGCTACCCAGATTTAAATAAAGCCAATTCTCGTTATACTACTGGTAGTCTTCCATCAAAATATCAACCACAACAACCACAACAACCACAATATTCTCATTCAACCACACAAACAAACAACTATCCTAATTTTAATAGAAGCCAATCACGTTATACTACAGGTAGTGTTCCATCAACCAGCCAAAAACAGCACGATCAACCACACATAAATCCAAACCCACAACCACAACATAAACCATCAAGTGCACATTCTTTTAACTACCCAACATTTAATAGGGAACAATCACGTTATAGTGCTGCTGGTAATTCTACATCCACCGATTCACCACAACAATGCCCACAACAACCACAACAACCATTTAAACCATCAAGGGCAGAATCGAATTACCCAGCATTTAATAGTGCACACTCACGTTTCAATACAACAGACGGACCAAAACCAGTAAATACTCCATCAACCAACCAACAGCAAAAAGCACACAGATCAGAATATCCATCAGTCAATAAAGAACAATCCCGTTACAAGTGTGCAAGTTCAACAACAAATACTCCAGCTTTCAATTCTGCAAATAAAGAAAAATTAGAAAGAGAAAAAGCAGAAAAAGAACGTATTGAAATAGAAAGATTGGAAAAAGAAAAGATGGAAAAAGAAAAGTTGGAAAAGGAAAGAATAGAAAGAGTCCGTGTAGAAAAGGAACGTGTAGAAAAAGAAAGATTAGAGAAAGAAAGATTAGAGAAAGAAAGATTAGAGAAAGAAATAATAGAAAAAGAAAAAATAGAAAGGGAGCGTTTAGAAAAAGAAGAGGTTAACGAATGTTGTATTTGTTATACCAAATTAAACTCCGAGAATTCCACCTCGATAGATTGCTCCCATAAATTTTGCTACGGATGCATCAGTAAATGGTACAAAATAGAAAGGACATGCCCATTGTGTAGAAAAATATTCTATTATATTCAAGTAAGTATTTCATACATTAATATTTATACATAATAAATAAAAAATATATATTAATTTATTTTATTATTTAATTGCAGAGAGAGGGCCGTTGTCCAATAGATGTTGAATTAGATAGAATTCTTCAAAAATATAGTTCTGAAAATAATTCCGAAGAAGAGTCCAATGAAGAGTCCAAAGAAGAGTCTGATGATGATGATGATCATTCCGTTTATGAGTCAGATTTCGATCCAGAAGATCACTCCGTTTATGAATCAGATTTCGATTCCAATAATCATATCAATCATGATTTATCTTCTGGTAGCAATGAAGAACTAGACTCTATGGATCTCGATTAATGAAATAGATGGCGATGAGATTAATAACTAAATCGTGTCATTCAATGTTTCAATTAATGAACAAGATGGCGATAAAATTATTAATTAAATCGTTTCAAATATTTCTTTAAAATCGATGAAAATAATTTACAATTCAGAAATAATCACATTATCATCAACATATAGTATAAATAATAAATCATATAGTTCAACTCTTTTGAAAAAAGCTCGAAAATGTACCAGTAAATTCAAATTATCATGTAGAAAGCAAAATATTAAGGTAACAATAATGACATCATTAAAATAATTATATTTATATTTAAATATAAAAGAAACTAATATTTAATTTTAATATTTATAGTTAAATTCTAAATCTTTATTTTTCCGAATCAATACGTTTTTTGTCTAAGGTCTCTAATCAAACATTGGGTTTATGTTAAATAAATAGTCAACACAAAGTGCACCATAATCATCATGGTATCCATCTACACCAACTTTTATCACATTTTTCTTTTGATGGCTCGCAAGCATTTATTTTAAATCACCACTACCACCACCTCAGTACTTAAATGGAACCACCTCGCAAATCACACTCAAAATAATAATCCAGTAGTATAACCACAACCACAAATTCAACTTTTACAACACATACCAAGAACTTCACCGCTTCAGTACACTTTACCACCAATTCAAATTTTTATAACAGAATCTGTTTAACAGATAAATATTTTTATTTTTTAATAAACACAAAAAAAACCTATATTTTTAACAAATGGTAAAAACAACCACAATCCATTATAATTACAAGTAAGTAAATTATAAACAACCAATCTATATAGATTGAAAAAACCAATTAAGATTCAAACATAATTACTAACCAAATCAATTGCTTCTAATAGGTCATTAATACCACCGAAAGAATTTACTCAGATCATGATGTCTTATAGCTAGTAGAATTAATCCTTTTAAAATTTCGATTCACATGTCATTTAGCTAATTGTTCATTGTTTATACCGATTCAAAGTAGAAATTGTCTGTAGATAAATTATAAATAGCCAAACTTTCCATTGCTCCATCAATCACTCATCATAACCACCCTCCTTTACAAAATCGAGAAGTGGATTCCCAAGTATATTTATACATAGATGTTATTCAATTATTATATCATGCAAATCAGTTTATTACCAATAATACATTGCTCTGGCCAAGAAATTATGGTAGTCATCTTATGGTTTACATAAACAAAAGAATTAGTGGTCCCACACCAATCCACGAGTAATTTATATCGAAAGTTTCTTATATCATCAGGTCGGTGGTTTAATATCATCAAATAATTGTGGTTAAATAAATAAAATGTATATATTTTTATAAAAAAAACTAATTAAAATTTTTAAAAAAACCAAACTTTTTATCTTTTTATTTTATTCATTTATTTTATTTTATTATAAATCATGAGAAAAAATCAAAGAATTATTAAAAAACAAATAAATCATAAATAAAACTCTTTTTTTTTTTTTTTTTTCTTTAATAAACTTTATTATTTAAAATTAATTAAAAATTATGGTGAAAATGATTTAACACCATTGTTTGTTGGTGGAGGTGGGGGTGGTGTTGGGGGCGGTGCAAAAGCTGCTCCTTTATTTTTAGGTGAGATGAACGTTGATCTTTTTGAACCTAATTCGTTAGAACCTATTAAAATTAAAAATTAATATTTCATCAAAAAAATAATAAAAATAAAGATAAAAATAATAATAATAATAATATAGATACCATGTAAAAACATTTTCGAAAATTCAAATTGATTGGAGTGTATATTTTTAAAAATTAATATATTTTTTTTTTTTTAAAACTGCATGCATCAGTTTTGAATAAAAAAAAAAAAAACTTTTAAAAAAAAAAACAAAAAAAATTATAAAATTCAAAAACCAAAACACCGAAAGGGTTTGTTTTTCCAAATATCAAAAGACATACCTTTTCAAAATAAAATTTCAAAAAAAAAAAGATATTTTATTAACCTATTATTATAAAATAATGATCATAGTGGTGATATTTATTCCAGTTTAAAATAATATTTCGAATAAAAAATAAATTATAAAATAAAATTTAAATTATCTTTTTTAAAAATAATATTTGAACTTTATTTAAATACTGTGGGTGGTTATAACCCCATTTTCTTTTTTAATCACTACATATTAATTTCTTTTTGTGGTAAATTTCAATTTTTTTTAAATTTTAATATTTTAATTTTTTAATTTTTAATTTTTTAATTTTTATTTTTTTAATTTTTATAATTTTTTTTTTGTTGCAACTCGAAAGAAACTTTTTTTTTTTTTTTTTTTTTAATTATTTTTTTAATATTCAAATAATAATATACATTTACTTATTTATTTATTATAATATTCTATTCAATAATAAAATTTATATCACAAATAATTTTTTATATAAATAGTATTATTTTCAGCACCATCAAATAATTTCCCAATCACCATTCACTCTAATCTACAGTATAATATAATAATGGATTTTTTAAATATTGGTTCTTTCTCTTTTGTCATAATCATTTGTTTATTATTAGGCTTTTTATATAAATGTTTAAATCAAATAGAAGATTTAAAAAAACAAAATCAACAACAAGCCAATAAAGAGTTAGAAAATAACTATCCATTAACAATTTTCAGATTAAATAATGAACTCTCTGGATTAGAAGTAGAGAAAAGAGTCCACCATGATCATCTTTCAGCTCTCGCTAAAAAACAAGAAGTCCTCGACCAAAAGAACAAAAGTGAATTAGAAAAATTATCCAATCTCAAAAATGTCCAATCACTTGAAATTAAACAATATCAAACCTTAGCTAACCAACAAAGACAAATCCTTCAAGGAAATGATATTGAACAATATAAATTGGTCGAAGAAAGAGACTCAATCAAAGCTAAATTGGAAAATCAATTTAGAAAATCAAATGTATTAGAAGAGACATTATCAAAAAAAGATGAAATTATCCAAATGCTTGAAAAAAAGCTTTTATCAGAACAATTAGCTGTAGTTCAACTCTCCTGTGAACACAAACAAGCAATGGATAAATTAAATCTTAGATCATAATGGATCCGATCGATACCTTGCTAACCATATGGATATTGATTCATATTGAAATCGGTGGAGATAAAATTAATAGTTTTATATTTTCTTTCGTTGTTTCACCTATGAACTAGAAGAAAACTAAATTATTAATTTTATCCTTCCATTCAAAGTTTCAATTAATGATTTCGATAAGGTTGAAAACAGTTAACAAGTGTATCATCAAGGAAATAATCAAATATTAGTAAGAAATTATGCTGGTCTTTTTTGGTGCCTTATCGTAATTACTATCATTATTATTTAATTTTTAATTATTATTTATAAATGATCGTAAAAAAAAATCATCTACTATCCAGCTTATAACCCATCTTTGTGTATTTCCTTGAGATAACTCTGCTGTAAAAAATTTTGAATTGGGTAATCCAAAATTATTCTTTAGTAACTCCAATAGTGGTTTTAAATTACCTTTCCTTCCAACCATTGAGCTGTAGAATTGGAATTTGATTTTCTATTTTAAAACAAGGCTTTCTTCAATTATCTTTTTAATAAATAAATACTGTCGGCCTTTTTTCCAAATTTTAAAGAGCTAACATCGATATCCAATCCTAAAAAACTCCAATTTTTAAATAATTTAACACCTAGCAATGGAAATATACATGATATACCCGTACCGCTATTTAAGAAACTATGTTAGTGAACTATTCTTTTTTAAAAATTAATAAAAATATACATACATTATTTACATCAATACCCAAAACATTTAGTTTTTCGTTAACCAGATGACCATAATGGCGCGATATGTCTCTTAAATGGATTGCTTGAAAAATTGGTCTATACTTATCCCAAAATTATTTACATTCAGATTTGCTAATTGAGGATTTACCATCGAAATAAAACTTTTGGAATATTTGAATTCCCAACTGTGAGATTTTTTCTTGATCTCTTTTGATTGATGAGTTGCTGTTAAAATATGACTGTGAAGAATATTTGCAAATAACTCCCATGGGATCTCGTCTTTAGAGTTGAAGCTTCGGTGATTAAAAGTTTACCTGCAACCTCGGCCCATTGAGACTCATTTGTAATAACGATAACTTGGTTACTTGGTATACTTTCAACTTGTTTCTCTACAGCTTTACCCGAGGTCTTTTATATTTAATTTGCGACAAATCTAAGACTTGATGGTTGACATTATTTTTAAACTCTGCTTTCATGTGTATTTAAATGTGATTATGCATTTTCTAAAGTTGGTACTTTTTTTGTTTTTTTCTTTCTTTGAGGTTGTTGTCTCGCTTTTATTACTGCACTAAATATAACTTGTGAGTATGGTTGTTGGGTGTCATTTAATGCGGCGCAACATTCTGGCTTCTTTCTATTTATAATATATTTCAATTCGCTATGTAAAATTTCAACTACTCTAAGCAGAATGAAATAGAAATATATTTATCAGCATTTAATCTAAAATATTCGGTATTAACACAATCATCTATTATAATTCTAAAAAATATTAAAATAAATAAATAAAAATCTATTTTTAAAAATAAAACAAATTTTTTTTTTTTTTTTTTTAATTTTTTTTTTTTAATTAATCTTTTTTTTTTAATTTTTATTTTTTATAATTATCAAAAAACGTAAATAAATAAATAAATAAATAAATAAATAAATAAATAAATAAATAAATAAATAAATAAATAAATAAATAAATAAATAAATAAATAAATAAATAAATGTATAATGATGAAATATTCTTTAAAGTTTTTAGAAACATATTTTTAAAAACATTGATATTTTCATTTTTAAAAAGGGATAGATCAGGACATAGTTACAATGGCACAACAAATATGTTAAAAATGTTAAAAAAAAATAAAATTGAAATGATATTAGATAAAATAAAATCTAATCATTTTATTTATTTTAACTACACTGTTTTTTCTCAGATATGGGATCACGACTTTGAAAAGTTATTTGTGCCATTTGTTAATAAATATAAAAATACAATAAAAAATTTTACTCCATTAGAAAAATCAATAACCTTTAAATCATTAAATCATACAAAATATTTCATAAATATGTATTGTTTTAATAATAACGATAACAATAATAATAATAATAATAATGATAATAATAATAATATCCATCCATCATATAAAATTTTTGAATTATTTCAAAAATCACTGGAATCAGGGTCAATAGAGACATCAAGATATTTACTTCAATTAATAAATGAAAATAGAGCAAATTTTGACAAGGATTTGGGTAGTTTCAGTAGCATTATTGATAATGAAGGTGTTTTAAAAGTAATGAACTTTAATCCTTGCAACTTTGAAAATTATTTTTATTCACTTGTCGAAAATTTAACTCAAGAGAAATACGATTTTATAAAGAATGAATTAAAGGTCGATTTAGAGTCTCTAATAGTCAAAAATAAACATCTTGCAAAAGTAAAAGTTAGATCAAATGGAGAAGAACCATTTTTAATAAACTCCGAAATGAAAGTACCAAGCATTGATTTACTTTTATTATCAAACGGATTCAATTTAAGAATTTTACACGAGGTGGGGATTTGTGTAGATAATATAGATCATGCAAAAATATACGTTTTAAGAGCATCAAAAAAGTATTCATCTCATATACTTCCAGCTTTAATCCATCTTTCAAATAACCGAGACATTAAAAAGCTAAGCACTTTTATTCAAAGAATCGAAGAAATTTTAAATAAAAAGATGGATATAATCTATCTATTAGGCCCATTCATCATTTATTATCATTTAAAGAAAGGAAACTTCCAAGAAATCGAAGACATAAACACTTATGGCACCGACAAAAACAGGGATTTTGTTAAAAAAATACTAAGACAATTTTCAGTTTCAAAATTTTCAATTGCAGCATATATTTTTTTAAAAAGGATAGAGGCAGATGAAACCTTTTATATGTTTGAAAAGGAAAGTAGTTTTGACATAAAAATAAATAAAAAAGTAATGAATCATGAAATAGCTTTGGATTTTTTCGACTACATTTATTCAAAAAAAGATTTCGAGTTTATTACAATTTTTTTGGAATCAATTTCACAGAACTATAGTATACAGTTTATTAAAACCCTTCTTGATAAAAATAATAATTTTAAAGACCTACTTCAAAATAGTTTTCTATTAAAGGAGCAGCCATTTTATGTTAGGGAAAAGGAAGATTCAAGCGATTTGAGCGATTCAAACGAGTCAAACGAGTCAAGCGAGTCGAGCATAGATTTTAGTGATGAAAGTAATATATTCAAGGATGACAAAGTAATATATGAAAGAATTAAAAGAATTAAAATTGATAAATTATTTCAAAATCGTAGATATAAACAAGTTTTGGATTTAGTCAAAGAAGGCGGTAGAAAATTAGGAGTCGTCCCATCAATTTCATTTTATAAATTATTTGATAAAGCAATTCCATTTGAATGGTTTGAAAAATTATTTACACCATTGATCGAATCATTTTTTTTTGGAAATTTACATCGAGTAATAGAAGTTTGTTGTGAAAGATTTGATATATTTGAATTTATTTGGGAACACTATTTTATATCAATAGAAAGTAAAAAGAAATTTATAATTATTCTTTTATCAAACAGTCACAACACCCACCTTTTTTTTTTATTAGAATACATAATCAAAGAGAAGATTGATTTCATCACAAATTACATCTACAATGAAAACAAAAACAAAAACGAAAATGAAAAAGAAAATAAAGAAGATGAATATTACTCTCAAGTAGATTCAGAGGAAGAATATGACGAAGAAGAAGAGGAAGATGATGGGTCATATGGGTTATATGACGAGGAAGATGATGGATCATATCTGGATGAAGACTATGACGAGGAGGAGGAGTTTAGATATGGATTTGAGGAATATCAAAATCGAAAGGAAGAATATGAAGAAATTGAAATTCCTTTCAAAGGTTATAAAATCGATGCATTATTTAAAAGAACTCTTTTTGATGGAAATATAAAACTACTCAAAACACTTCAATCAGCATTCCCATCATACAGATTCAAAATAGATTCAAAGGAATTTCAACAAATTATGGAAAATGTTTATATCCATCATAAATGCAATGTTCTTGAATATCTATACGAAAATAACTATATCACAAATTTAGTAGAAATAATAAAAGAAATCAACCAATTTAAAAAAGATGAAAACTACTATTTAAAAGTTAATCATTATGGTTATTCTGCATCATTTTTATTATTACTACAACATATAATAAAACAACAAATAAAATAAAATATATAAAGAAAATAAAATAAAATATAAAAAAAAAAAAAAACTAAATAAAAGAAAATGAATGTTAAACTTTAATATTATTTTAATTATTGTTAATATTTGCATTATTTAAAAAATATTTAAATACTTTTGATCTTTATTATTGATGTAGATGAGGCATATCGCGGAAGTGATAAAAATTTAGCAGAGGAAAAAATAAATCAATATTAAATTAGTGTATACGCAAAAATGGTTGTAAGTTTAACAAATTTTATTTTAAATTAATTTTTAGAGAATATTATTTTTTTATTTGGGTTTTTTTTTTAAAATTTTTTTTTTTAAAATTATTATCATTATAATTATCAACAACTTTATAAAATGAATACTATCAATTAAAGAAAAACAATAAATGAATTAAATCAAAGTCGAGGAAAATTGTATCTGAAGAACTCTTTTCGATTGATAGTGATATGTATGCAAGACTTGAAAATAAACATTATGGAATATCAATAGAAGAGGTTATAAGTTTGTTTTATTTCAATAAATTATAAATCATAGTAATACAAAAATGAAAGAGACAGATTCTATTCGGTTCAATCAACAGCAAAATTTACAGATGATCAAATTAAAAGAATTGCAGGTGAAATGAGTGATATTAGTTATGATTTGGTAGAAGGAATTAAAGTTTGCACCCTTGATGAAACAATATAAAAATAGATCTTAGATTCAGACTCAAAAGAGAAATATATTCAAGATAATAATAAATCTCCAATTTTGTGTATACCTCGTAAACCTCATGCAAATGGTCTCTTAAGATTTATGGTTGAACCTTTTTAGAACTTATTCATCATTTGACATCCCCTAAAAAAGCCCAGTATCACAATCTAAAAGAGGGTCTTTTAAAGAATTCAAATATCCATTTATTATAGAGTTTTGAAACAAGTTAGATAATGAAATTAATCACTCATGTAGTGTTGGTCATGTATTAGAAAGTATAAAGATCTTAAATTTCATTTAGTTGGTGATAGTGCATTTTTTCCAAAGATAGTTTAAATAAAGGTTGGTTGGCAACAATTTCAGATTCCTCAAGGAGCAATATTAACAGATTGCTCAAAGATACATTAAAAGATTATAGAAGTTGGATTGCAATTGAGCTTAATGTTTATTATAAAGTCAGTAAAATTGATGAAAGAGACGAAAAAGTTGCTACATTTAAATCAATTGCAACCACTGGTTTTAAAATCAAAATCGTGAAGTTAATCCAAACAAAGGTTCTAATAATAGTGATTATTATCAGAAGCATTTAAAAAAGATATTTTAAAATCATATTCGTTGGTTAAACTCAAAAACTTAAAATTTATTTTTTATTCATCCACAAGTCCTGTATTTTAACTACGCATCATCTTTTTTTAGATCAATCAATTATGCTCTACATTATCATATTCGTAGAATATTTAATAAAGATATTACAAACATAGTCTTTTCTTATTTTATTTTATTTTATTTTTTTTTTTTAATTTTTATATAATTTTTTTTTTTAATTTATATTTCATGTTGATCTTTATATAACAAATAATTATAAATAAAATCATATATTATGTATATAATAAATGAAATATTTACAAGCAATTATATTATACTGTAGATTAGAGTGAATGGTGATTGGGAAACTATTTGATGGTGCTGAAAATAATACTATTTATATAAAAAATTATTGAATAGAATATTATAATAAATAAATAAATAAATAAATAAATGTATATTATTATTTGAATATTAAAAAAATAAAGAAAAAAAAAAAAAAAAAAAGTTTCTTTTGAGTTGCAACAAAAAAATTAAAAAAATAAAAATTAAAAAATTAAAATATTAAAATATTAAAATTTAAAAAAAATAAAAAAAAAAAGGAAATTTCCCCCAAAAAGAAATTAATATGTGGGGATTAAAAAAGAATAGGGGGTTATAACCACCCACAGTATTTAAAAAAAGTCCAAATATTTTTTTTAAAAAAAAATAATTTAAATTTTATTATATAATTTATTTTTTATTCGAAATATTATTTTTAACTGGAATAAATATCACCTCTATGATCATTATTTTATAATAATAGGTAGATAATTGTGTCATATCAATAAAGCAATTGTAAAAGAAACACATCACCAGATAAAATTCTTTTTTCTTATAAAGTACCTCTATAACCCTGTTTTGTTATTTTGCATTAGTGTTAATCCACATACTCTTTTACTTTGTTCCTATAAGAAATAAAGCTTTAATTTTTAGTGAAATTAAAATTTAGTAATATTAAAATAATTATATGAAATAATAAAAATTAATAAAAAGAAAAAAAAAAAAAATTTATAAAAAAAAAAAAATATTTTTTAAAATTAAATAAAGTGATTGATGTTTTATAAAAAGGTAAAAAATGTGTTACATTTTTTATTTAATTAAAAAATTTAGTTTTATTTAAATTTTAAATGAGTGAAATTTATTATAATATACAGTGTGTTTTTTTATTTGAGTCCAGAATGTTGCTGTTTTGGCCTTTTCTATTAGCTTATATAAAAATAAAGAAAATAAAATTTGTATTGTGATGTATATTATATTTACTTTTAAATAATGGACCATTAGGGATTTTAAAGAGTGAAATAAATCATTATATTTAAGGTATATAGAAATTTTGAAAAAAATAAAAAATTTATATTTTTTTTAATTATTAATTTTTATTATAACAAAAAAACTTCATTAATATTTTTTAATTTTCACAAAATTTATATATATAATAATGAATTTCACTCGGAATATAATAAAAAATAATAATATGTTTTTGTTAATTATAATTAATAATAATCATAATTAAAATTTTTTTTAATTGAACTTCTATTAAATTAAATCAATTTTTTTTTATTTTTTTAATTTTTAAATTTTAAAATTTTTTTTTTTTTAAAAATTTATTAAAATTTATTAAAATTTATTAAAATTTATTAAAATTTTTTTTTTTCTTCACACTCACACTCACACTTTCATTAATATAATAATCTTATTTTTTTTTTTTGTAAATAGTAGAAATAACCTTTGTTTATAATCAATTTTTTACAAACCATATTTCATTAAAAAAAAAAAAAAAAAAGTTAAAATGATTTTTTCAATAGTTGGAGCTATCTCCTTTTTTTTATTTTTATTTTTTATCTCAAAATACTACACCAATACCAACATTAACCCACCACAACCACCACAACCACCACAATCAACACAATCAACACAACCACCACAATCACCACAATCACCACAATCACCACAATCACCACAATCACCACAACCAAAACGTACTGCATCAATCCCCAATTATAGAAAACTATTTCAAGATATGGATGCATACGAAAAACAACAACAACAAGAAGAAGAACAACAACAACCACAATCTCCACAACCACAACCAA